>NC_060197.1:35346174-35646174 GCF_021184085.1 Oncorhynchus gorbuscha
TCCCGCCTCTGTTCCTCACTCTGCATTCAAGGCGTAGATCATATCACAACCCTGTGGTTCTCATTGTGCATAGCTCATACATCAAGCACAGGAGGAACACGTGGGGGTGGCTGTGGTACAGTAAAACCTTATGGAACTCAAGTCAAACACCCCCCAGCCATTCAATGTTGTACTGTTTACTGCGCTGTAGGAGCTAGGAACACAAGTATTTCGCTACACCCGCACTAACATCTGCTAAATATGTGTAGGCGACCAATAACTTTTTATTTGATTTGTTTTGTTTCCCTGTATGGTTGGTTGAAGTGGGGGTTGGTAGAGGGAGGGAAGGAAGGAAAGGGGGTAGGGGGGGGTCCTCCTCTCCTTCTCTCCCATATGTTCTTTGGGTGTCAGTGACGCTGATATTGCCCGACTCTGATAGGCCGATGCTACAGTAGGTTTTATAGGGAATAGTGGTGTGTAGTGTGGAGAGGTACTGCTGTTTTGGGGAAATTTAAGTAAGCTCTTTGGAGCTACTTTTCATCTGTGGACCTATTGTTTATTGTATATGATATGGTGTAGTGCTTCCATACTCAACTGGAGGCCCGCGGTCTGGATCCGGACCCAGAACGGGGTCAATATGGACTGCCCCCCCCCCCCCCCCAAGAAAAAACACTTGGCCTGACTGCGATCCCGGTATCATATAAACACATAAGACATGGACAAATTTGTAGAATAGTAGGAAATTAGCTTTAAAATGGCAATAACAACAAAAATCTGTTCCCCATGCTCAGTGTGTAGAATGACCAGAAATTAGCTTTAAAACTGCAACATTTTCTCCCTGCCAACAAGAGGGGTGTGAACAGTTTGGGGTCCCATGGGTTGTGAGGTGGAGGTTTGTTACTGCACCAATAAATGACAATATCCATCCGGACCTTTGCCACCTAGGAAATTTGAGTTACCGGACCTTCTCAGATAGTACTCGAGTACCCCTGGACTCGTGTTTATGTTAAAAGCCAGGTGCTTGTGAGCATTGTTTGAATATCTGTTAGTGTTGCGTGACGGTTGGGAGACGATACTCAAATGGCCTCTGGTGGTTGGCGGTGACTAACGAGCGCGGCAACGGCTGAGGAACGCCAGCTTATCCTCCTCCCAAAGGTGCTGTAAGGTAACAACATCAATCAGAGGAACCACGTGGTTAGGCTAGGGTAGGCGCTACCTTATGGGGAGAATTCCTGACATGTTTCAGAGCTTATCCCCCACCCGTTGCGTGTGCTATGTGCATGCTTCTCCCAGGGCCAGGCAGGGCAGGACGAGGCAGAGACACACCATGTTCTCCCTAACCCAAGCCCTGTAAAAAGCCAGCCAGAATCAACCAGTCTTTGTGTGCAGGTCAGGATAACACTTTTACCTCGCATTTTTAACCTTGTCTTATTGCCTCTTTCCACCCCAGCTGAAGGCTTTTTACTCTATTATATATAATACCAGTCAAAAGTTTAAACACTCCTACTCACTCAAAGGTTTTTCTTTATTTTTACTATTTTATACGTTGTAGAATAATAGTGAAGACATCAAAACTATGATATAACACATATGGAATCATGTAGTAACCAAAATATATTTAAGAGTTTAGATTCTTCCAAGTAGTCACCCTTTGCCTTAATGACAGCTTTGCACACTCTTGGCATTCTCTCAACCAACTTCATAAGGTAGTCACCTAGAATGCATTTCAAATAACAGGTGTGCCTTGTTAAAAGTTAATTTGTGTAATTTATTTCCTTCTTAATACGTTTGAGCCAATCAGTTGTAGGGGGGTATACAGAAGATAGCCCATATTATGGCAAGAACAGCTCAAATAAGCAAAGAGAAATGACAGTCCATCATTACTTTAAGACATGAAGGTCAGTCAATGAGGAACATTTCAAGAACTTTGAAAGTTTCTTCAAGTGCAGTCGCAAAAACCATCAAGCGCTATGATGAAACTGGCTCTCATGAAGACCGCCACAGGAAAGAAATACCCAGAGTTACCTCTACTGCAGAGGATAAGTTCATTAGAGTTACCTGCCTCAGAAATTGCAGCCCAAATAAATGCTTCACAGAATTCAAGTAACAGATACATCTCAACATCAACTGTTCAGAGGAGACTGCGTGAATCAGGCCTTCATGGTCGAATTGCTGCAAAGAAACCACTACTAAAGGACACCAATAATAAGAAGAGATTTGCTTGGGCAAAGAAACACGAGCAATGGACATTAGACCGGTGGAAATCTGTCCTCTGTTCTAATGAGTCCAAATTTGAGATTTCTGGTTCCAACTGCCGTGTCTTTGTGAGACGCAGAGTAGGTGAACGGATGATCTCCGCATGTGTGGTTTCCACCGTGAAGTATGGAGGAGGAGGTGTTATGATGTGGGGGTGCTTTGCTGGTGACACTGTCTGTGATTTATTTAGAATTCTAGGCACACTTAACCAGCATGTCTGCAGCGATACGCCATGCCATCTGGTTTGCTCTTAGTGGGACTATCAAAAACCCTTGAATGAGTAGGTGTCCAAACGTTTGACCGGTACTGTATATCAGCGCACATCTGGCTTGGTCTGTCAGGACTGACACGTCCGCAGAAATATGAAAATAAAAATCTCAGACACAAACTAAGGACGCTGCAGAGCATTCATTATATAATCGCCATACTCTGTGTAGACTCCAGTTGATATTGTGTCTAGTTTGAGATGAAATCAGATCTATTAACAGCACCTTGCTTGTTTGTTTTTGGCCACCTGTGACATTCAGAGTACATTGGACATGTCCTCGTATTGCTTTCGCAACACTGGGTGGTTTTACATGACTTCCAATCAAGCTCATTTGAATTACTTCAATTGCTAGAAGAGTGCTGAACTTTAATGACCTTTTCTGGTATTTCATGATCTCAGGTTCGCAATTGAAGTATGGTTTTATATCTGTGTTACAGACGCACAGCAGTCAGGAAGTCCCAGTAACAATGAGCCAGGCAACAACCCTCCAGGTATGTACCTGAAATTGACTGTCACTGTCCTCCAACCTCTGTGCTGTCAATCATAGCTCTATAGTTCCCAGTCCCCTCTCTGTACTGTATATAGTATATCCTCACCTGGTAGAATGATTACTGTGGTATCTGTTTATAGCAGTGCTTTTTTTGTGTACGGTCCATAGCAGAAATATGTATCTTTGTATATAATCTATGCTCTCAGCTGGAACATTTCGTTGTAAGATAGTTTGGCAGATATGCAGATTACACCCATCTGAATGTACGTATGGTAGTATCTCATCTCATATGGTATCTCATAATGATGCTGTCAGCTACTTACAATACTAACTGCATCTAAGAGACAAAGATTGTGAAACATGGAGGCTAGACCACTTTATGTGCTCCTCTGTAGTACACTAGTGGAAGTCTGAGGCCATAGTTGTCTTCCTTGCCAAGAAGGGTTGGATAGCTGAGCTAAATTGGCTAGCCAGTCTGCTAGCTAGCCAAACAAAATGGCTGCCGCTCCAAATAATCTCCGGCAGCCTGCTGCTGCTCTCCTGGACTGACCTGGACTATGTCATCACGGGCCAGGAATGAAAATAGAGAGAGAATGTAATTAGGTCCATTCCTAAAGAGCAGGTTTTGCCTGCCCTGGGTGTGCGTTTCGCTGCCAAGTCAAACAACGTTGAGCAAACGTTGAGCCAATGACTCAGACACTGGGAGGGCCTCCCTAGATGCTTCCTCTACAGTGGCACAGTTCCCTTCCCTTCTCTGGGACGCCCGCTGGCATGTGTTGAGACATGAGGAGGAAGAAAGTGCATGTAGCTGCCAATCGAAATCTAGACTCACGCCTTCCCCCTTTGTAGTTGGCACACCCAATGGTCCTCCTCAGAACATCAAAGGATGAAATGTCAAAGTAATTCTGGGAGTCAGTGACATGTCTGTCTGGATAGCCTGGTCCCAGATCTACTTTGTGCTGTAGTGCCGACTCACTATGGTCATTGGCGTGACAAATGCAGTTGAAGTCGGAAGTTTACATACACCTTAGCCAAATACATTTAAACTCAGTTTCACAATTCCTGACATTTAATCCTAGTAAAAATTCCCTGTCTTAGGTCAGTTAGGAACACCACTTTATTTTAAGAATGTGAAATGTCAGAATAATAGTAGAGAGAATGATTTATTTCAGCTTTTATTTCTTTCTTCACATTCCCAGTGGGTCAGAAGTTTACATACACTCAATTAGAATTTGGTAGCATTGTCTTCAAATTGTTTAATTTGGGTCAAAAGTTGCAGGTAGCCTTCCACAAGCTTGGCCCATTCCTCCTGACAGAGCTGGTGTAACTGAGTCAGGTTTGTAGGCCTCCTTGCTCGCACACGTTTTTTCAGTTCTGCCCACAAATGTTCTATAGGATTGAGGTCAGGGCTTTGTGATGGCCACTCCAATACCTTAACATTGTTGTCCTTCAGCCATTTTGCCACAACTTTGGAAGTATGCTTGGGGTCATTGTCGATTTGGAAGACCCATTTGCAACTAAGCTTTAACTTCCTGACTGATGTCTTGAGGTGTTGCTTCAATATATCCACATCATTTTCTATCCTCATGATGCCCTCTATTTTGTGAAGTGCATCAGCTCCTCCTGCAGCAAAGCACCCCCACAACATGATGCTGCCACCCCTGTGCCTCACGGTTGGGATGGTCACTATGGCCAAACAGTTCTATTTTTGTTTCATCAGACCAGAGGACATTTCTCCAAAAAGTACGATCTTTGTCCCCATGTGCAATTGCAAACTGTAGTCTGGCTTTTTTATGGTGGTTTTGGAGCAGTGGTTTCTTCCTTGCTGAGCGGCCTTTCAGGTTATGTCGATATAGGACTTGTTTTACTGTGGATATAGATACCTTTGTACCTGTTTCCTCCAGATCTTCACAAGGTTGTTCTGGGATTGATTTGCACTTTTCACACCAAAGTATTTTAAGACAGAACGCATCTCCTTCCTGAGCGGTATGACTGCTGCGTGATCACAAGTTGTATATACTTGCGTACGATTGTTTGTACAGATGAACATGGTACCTTCAGTCATTTGTAAATTGCTCCCAAGGATGAACCAGACTTGTGAAGGTCTACCATTTTTTCCCCATGATGTCAAGCAAAGAGGCACAGAGTTTGATGGTAGGCTTTGAAATACATCTACAGATACACCTCCAATTGACTCGAATTATGTCAATTAGCCTATCAGAATCTTCTAAAGCCATGACATCATTTTCTGGAATTGTCCAAGCTGTTTAAAGGCACAGTCAACTAGTGTGTGTAAACTTTTGACACAGTGAATAATAAAATAAATAATCTGTCTGCAAACAATTGTTGGAAAAATGACTTGTGTCATGCACAAAGTAGATTTCCTAACCGACTTGCCAAAACTATAGTTTGTTAACAAGAAATTTGTGGAGTGGATGAAAAATGAGTTTTAATGACTCCAACTTAAGTGTATGTAAACTTCAACTGTATATAAACAGCACAAACTGATCTGGGACCAGGCTTGACCGATTGGCTCTGGGATTTTTTTCTTACATTCTGGCCCCCATACATATTGCACTTCAAAGCCTCCATGTTTCAGTATTTTCAGTATTGACAGTATTCAGTCTGGAGCTGTGTTAATATAATAAATATTATATACAGCATTTAGCTTTTTATCTGTGCGTACATTTTACGTATGGGTGGCCCCTGGGAATCAAACCTACAATCCTGGTGATGCAAACGCCATGCTCTACCAACTGAGCTACAGAGAACCACCAGGTGGTGGGTCGATGAAGGATGCTCTGTTTTATTACAGAGATATTTTGGTCGAGACTTTTTGCTTGTCGGTGTGCAGTAAGCAGGGAATCAAGTAATGATTTATTACTTTATCACCAGCTTAAATCCTTATGAATGTAACTTGCTGTAAGTTCCTAGAACACAAAGCATATGGTTTAATGTTTTGATTGATATATTGTATTGATATATTGTCTATCTTTGTTTTTGTTTCTGCAGTTTACTTGGAAGACAGCTTCATCAAATCAGGAGTCTTCAGTGTTTCGGAGCTGGTGCGGGTGTCCAGAAGTAAGTACAGTACATTCATCATTTTACGCATTGTCGATTCAAAAAGAGTGATCTTTACGGTACAAACGCGGGAAAAACAGTCGAGCAAGCATTAGAACACAGTATGTGTGTGTCTACAGTAGACAGGTGTGTGCGCGGGAGTGTGTGTTGGTATAGACTGCCCTTCTCAAAGATGATGACAGATGTTCTTTCAGATATCTCTCTCCACAGTTAGTTGAGGACAATGGTTCCCTCAGGCAGGATTTACCTGTACTGCTCAAGTGCTGTTGTGTCCTACACAGTGGTGGAAAAAGTAGCCAATTAGTCATACTTGAGAAAAATGAAAGATACCATAATAGAAAAGGACTCAAGTAAAAGTAAAAGTCACCCAGTAAAATTCTACTTGAGTAAAAGTTAAAAAATATTTGGTTGAAAATATACTTAAGTATCAAAAGTAAATGTAATTACTACATTATACTTAAGTTTCAAAAGTAAAGGTACATGTATAAATCATTTCAAATTCCTTATATTAAGCAAACCAGATTTTCTTGTTTTGAAAATGTATGGATAACCAGGGGCTCACTCCAATATTTAGGCATAATTTGCAAATGAAGCATGTGTGTTTAGTGAGTCCGCCAGATCAGAGGCAGTAGGGATGACCAGTGATGTTCTCTTGATAAGTGCCTGATTTGGAGCATTTTCCTGTCCTGCTAAGCAAGTAATGAGTACTTTTCGGTGTCAAGGAAAATGTATGGAGTACTAAGTACAATATTTTCTTAAGGAATGTAGTGAAGAAAAAGTAAAAGTAGTCAAAAATATAAATAGTCAAGTAAAGTGTACAGTAGATACCCCCAAAAACTACTTAAGTAGTACTTTAAAATATTTTTATTTAAGTACTTTACACCACTGGTCCTACAACATACGGATGTTGTGTCCTGTATTCTAACATATTTGATCTGTTGTTTTTCGGATTACGGTGCAGGCCTTTAAACCAATAAAAACTCAGTGAGTGCTGCGGTTCCACAGTTCTTAAATGCAAATTCAAATGAATGAAAGAAAAAAACAGTAACAGGTGTTCTAGCGTCATTGTTATTTTGTGCTGGGCATTGTTAAGATTCAGACGTCAGGGGTCATATTTGCTTCAACATAGTTAAATTACTTGATGTCAGAGTGAGTGGCATGACACACAGTACGTTGAGAGAGAGAGAGAGAGAGAGAGAGAGAGAAGAGAGAGAGAGAGTCTCGTTGGTAGGGAATTAAAACACAAATGCCCATGGGAGAGAGGAACGCGCCACAGCTTGGTTAGGGGTAGTCAATGCCAGGGCTGCTGCAGGTTGCCAGTTCCAAGACTGCAATGCTGGGGTTGCCAGTTCTGAGGCTGCAATGCTGGGGTTGCCAGTTCTGAGGCTGCAATGCTGGGGTTGCCAGTTCTGAGGCTGCAATGTTGGGGTTGCCAGTTCTGAGGCTGTGGTGAACCTCAGACCACAACAGAGGCCACCACACACTCCAGAGTCCCGTCGAGTCCAGACCATCCTAGCAACCCACACACTCACAGGGCTCCCTTCGCAAGTTTCAAGAGAGGAAGGAGTGTTTATAGAGTGCCCTGGTAAACAATCAGCTGTCCTCCCAGAAACAATATCCCTCCCCCACGGCCATCAACCACAGGGAGAAAAAAAAGTCTAATTTCACACAGTGATGGTGAGCTGTGGTACTCAAAGCATATCACACATACAACCACCATGAAAGTGAACATCAGTGCACTTATTGATATGTGCTCGACCAATTACAATACGTAGGAACTAATCAGATGCCTGGTGGGTGTGGCTTAGTTCACGAGTTTGCAGTGTGCTGGTGGAATGCGAAAGTGAAATGATGTTCAATCTTTCCATTAAATAACAGAAGAAGTATTGAACCTTTATTTAACATGTGACTGGGGATCATGTACACTGAGATCCTTTTCATGAAGTCGTTGACCAAGTTCAAGGTCACATCACATCAGAAGCCTATCAAAGCTTCAGCAGCCAACCAATCAGCATGCTAGTGACCAGGAAGTGTCCGACCTGTACCTCTCTGTTCCTCTCCTTCCTCTCTAGCGCCCATCACCCAGGGGGCAGGGGTGAACTTCTCCATGGCCGACATGCCTAGTCAGCCGTACTACCATGACCTGAACTCCAGTGTGGGCCTCCATCGCTCCCTCTCCTCCCCGCCTGGCAGGTCAGTCTACTGCAGGACTCTACCCTGCCCCCTCTCTCTTTCTCATGCATCACATGGGAACCTCTTGTCACACATTGACCGCTGAAATTTGAACGAGATGCAGGGGGGGATTGGGGGGAATGTAAAACTGATTAAAGTTTAGTGCCTCGGGGGATAAACGTATAGTCTTACTCTGTCATTTATATTATAGCGTTGCGTCCATATTTGGCTGTTTGTTCTAGTTCAATTCTGTTTACACTCACGCATCTGGATAATACATCATCAGTCAACATACGATACAGGTACTTTTGTTTTACAACATCACTGGCTGTGATAATGGATCAAAGAAAATATACATATGTTGTGACTCATAATTTTGCCTCCTCCTTCAGTAAACGGCCCAAGACCCTCAACATAGAGGAGAGTATGGAGACCAGTCCCACTGGCCCTGACTTTTATTCCTCACCTAGCTCCCCAGCTAGTGGCAGCAGGACCTGGCACGAGAGAGAAGGTGAGAGGGGAGGTGTGTGTGTATGTGTGTGTGACACTGTAGGAGGTTTACAGAAGCTGCACGGGGAACGTTTTCAATAGCAAGGTTATAGATTCCTAAATCGGAAAAACTGAATGTTCTCAAAACAGAACACTTCAAGATAATTGACTAATCTAGGCTGGGGGAACATAATCCCTAATCTACCAAAACTTCTGCATTGTAGGAATTAATAATCAAACATTATTACTGCAGCTAAGCAAACATCATTCCCTCAGAAATACAATACAATGAAATACAATACAATTCAATTCAATACAGATGACACATTATTCAATATCTGTCCTGACTCTTTGTGGAGCAGAAGCAGCCCCACCATAATCTGTGGTGGGTCATGTAGGCTACACACAACACAGTCTCAGTGTCACTCTTCAACTGTCAAGATGTTCCCAATGTTATCATTGCCCCTCGACTCCACAGCGAGCGGTTACAGTATGTGGATACAATTATATGGCACCTTGTTCCCTCGATGTGAGCCCATTCAACTTGGCTGTTGATGTAATGACACGTGATAACATGCTAGCCTCAGGTCAGACCGTAAACACCAAACCTTATGATTACATTGTCATAAAAGGCTACATGCTAAATATATGCAAATACTCTGTCAAAAACCAAGATCAATAGGGATGGATTGTTTTTCCCCCCGCTGTGATTTACAGTAAAACATTCAATGAGCTAAGCTTAAAGGGGAAATCAGCAGTTGCTACATCCATTTTTATGTTTAAATTCATGATATATACCCATTCATTCTCAAAGGATATAACTTATACAGTAGGTACCTCCTTAGCTTAATTCAACTGTCGTACCCCTTCAGAACCCAAAATATAAACTTGTTTTACTCATTTTAACTGCACATTTTAGATTGGCGTATTATTGTCCCCAGCACAAGGTGCATCTCTGTAATGATTATTCTGTTTAATCAGCTTCTTGATATACCAAACCTGCAGGTGGATGGATTATCTTGGCAAAGGAGAAATGCTCACTAATAGGGATGTAAACAAATTTGGGCAGAACATTTGAGAGAAATAATATTTTATTTCAGCTCATGAAACATGGGACCAACACTTTCCATGTTGGGGGGTAGGGGAGGGTTTGGCCGGTGGACTCATCGTGCTCTAGCGACTCCTTGTGACATGGCCGGGCGCCTGCAAGCTGATTCTGGTTGTCAGTCGAACAGTGTTTCCTCCGACACATTGGTGTGGCTGACATCTGGGTTAAGCGAGAAGTGTGTTTCGGAGGACGCATGACTCGAACTTCGCCTCTCTCGAGTCCATTGAGGAGTTGCAGAGATGAGCCAAGGGACCTAATTCAGGGAGAAAATGGGATTTAAAAAGTATGCTTGTGGCCAGACTACCCTGAACACACCTGTTCAGGGTTTGGCCTGGTTAGTACTGGGATGAGAGCCCGCCTGGGAATACCAGTTGCCGGAAGCTCAACATTTTAAAAAAAAGTGAGAATGAGAAAATGCTAATGGGAGTTGTAGCAATTGTGGCTGTGACCAGACTTTATTTATAAACTTGTTGTGTTGTTAGGCTGCGAGAGTGAAGGGGTGCTAGGGTGAACAGGTGTGTGTGTGCATATCCAGGAACATGTTTGTGTGTCAGAGGGGGAGAGAGAGAGAGAGAGAGAGAGAGAGAGAGAGAGAGAGAGAGAGAGAGAGAGAGAGAGAGAGAGAGAGAGGAGAGAGAGAGAGAGAGAGAGAGAGAGAGAGAGAGAGAGAGAGAGAGAGAGAGAGAGAGAGAGAGAGAGAGAGAGAGAGAGAGAGAGAGAGAGAGAGAGAGAGAGAGAGAGAATGAGAATGAGAATGATGGGCAGGCAGGTGCGGCGGTCTCCCGTTTGAAACCGACTCGGATAAGAAGCTAGGTCTCAGAGGAGCTGTCTGACTCAACAGGTGGCAAGCCCAGTTGGCGGGCCGTCCCACGCCTAGCCCTGATAACGCCACTATAGTGACAGGCAGCAAGCAGGAGAGAGAGGGAGGGAGAGAGAGAGAGAGAGAGAGAGAGAGAGAGAGAGAGAGAGAGAGAGAGAGAGAGAGAGAGAGAGAGAGAGAGAGAGAGAGAGAGAGAGAGAGAGAGAGAGTTTTGTTGTTCCACAATGAGAGAGAGCAGGAGAGAGAGGGAGGGAGAGAGAGAGAGAGAGAGAGAGAGAGAGAGAGAGAGAGAGGGGGAAAAGGTGTGTGTGTGATCCTCCAGGGAGGGGTGTACAGTATGTCTCATTACCTGGTCTCGTGGTGCAGGGCAGAGCCCATTGCCTTTTTAATTAAGCCCTCACTGTCCTGTATTTCCGGATTGTTCTCCCCCAACACACACACAGACACACTACCCTTAAGCCCTAGGGTTGGAAGGGAGAGGGACGCCTCTCGTCTCACTACACTACGACAGAGAAACGCATAGAGTACAGAAGGTTCCAACATCCAACGGAGTTGTTTTTTCCCCCCTCGCTTCTTTAAACAATCTTTCTATGGGATTTGATCTAGTTCTTTCCCTTCCTTCTCATGCTGTTTTCCCAGCTAACACATAACGTTCTGAGAAACATATGTTTCTTAGATCTTGGTGAGAGTGTGGTTGTCCTATGGTTATTTTGCATACAACCTTCCCGCAACTTTCTGGGAACAGCGTAGGATACCCAGCTAGCACATAACGTTCTGAGAACCATACGTTTCACAGGGATGCTGGCCCAGGGCTTCCCACAGTTGTGTCAAGTTGGCTGGATGTCCTTTGGGTGGACCATTCTTGATACACACAGGAAACTGTTGAGTGTGGAAAAAGCCAGCATCGTTGCAGTTCTTGAAACAAACTAGTGTGCCTGGCACCTACTACCATACCCTGTTCAAAGGCACTTAAATCTTTTGTCTTACCCCTTCACCCTCTGTATGACACACATATACAATCCATGTCTCAATTGTATCAAGGCTTAAAAATCCTTATTTAAGTGTGTTCAGGTGTGTTGGCCACCCCCACTAATTGGCCACACCAGATCTTAGTGAGTGCTTGTTTGAATAGACTAAAATTAGCAGCTTTGTATGAGTTAATAAAACATGGCATGCGGCCTCCATTCTGGTGGTGCAGTGGACTAATTCCATTGATAGAGAACAGAAGATCATAGGTTCGAATCATGATTCATGCCTAAGCAAATTCATTTCCAAGTGTCCTTGTAACGGCGTTCGTCTGTTGAAAGAAGAGAGTCGGACCGAAATGCAGCGTGTAGGTTACTCATGACTTTAATGAAAGAATCGCGGTACATGAAATAACTGAAATACGAAAACAACAAACGGAACGTGAAACTAATTACAGCCTATCTGGTGAATACTACACAAAGACAGGAACAAACACCCACGAAATACAAAGGGAAACTATGGCTCCCTAAATACGGTTCCCAATCAGAGACAACGAGGATCACCTGACTCTGATTGAGAATCGCCTCAGGCAGCCAAGCCTATACAACACCCCTAATTAGCCGCGATCCCAAATACTACAAACCCCAATACGAAAACAACATATAAACCCATGTCACACCCTGGCCTACCCAAACATATAACAAAAACACAAAATACAATGACCAAGGCATGACAGTCCTATCTGCGCTTGGAGTTAAAAACAGTTAACCTAAACTAAGCTAGCAGTGTGATTGAAAGTCTTACTGAAACATGTTCTCAGGACATTATTTAATCATTTATAATAATAATAGTTAATAACCTATAACTTCCATTCTCAGAACATTAGTAAAATCTCCTAGGAAAACTTTAGGGAACCATAGTAAAACGTTCTCAGAACTTCCCTGCAACCTAAAAATGTGTATTCCCAGAACAGGCTACGTTTCAGTTTTACCGGTCCGAAAACATATGGCTTTGTTCCCAGAACCAATGGGAAACCAAAAACGTACGTTCTCGCAACTTCCAAGTGTGCTAGCTGGTTTTTGTTTATACCTTACAGTATCGGGTTAACGCATGCTGATATGTTACGGCTAGGGAGAAGAGGAGAGGGCAGAAAATTCACCAGAGAACGATTACTCTGTAAAGAGGGAATCAAAAATGAAGTGGATTGATATTAAACCCATATGAGGCCGTCCAAAGTGCCAATTAGTCATTTCTTTTCCATGGCTAGCCTGACAAAACCCTTTTACACTGCAAGGAATAGGTGTAATTCCGTCATGCTTTTTGTCCTCTAAAGTAAACTCTCTGAAATGGCTTTTACTGTACAGTTGTGGAATTATGTACGCCTAGCCGTTCCCCTTACATTTTGATGACAAACAGCTGTTAGCACTGAAGAAGATATCAGTTCTACATATCGAATGCTCCGACTAAATCTGCAGTCTTTAGTTAATTCTGTCTCCTCGCACTAACCCGGTGGTGTATTTAACAGCTAGATACACATAGATTCATAGCCCTTTTGTCGGTCTGGGACACCCTGGCATGAGCACGCCCTAGCTTACTCTCTAATTTGTAGGAGTGGAACACGAGATAACACTAAAAGATTGAAATCATTTTGACATGTAAAAATGTGTTGTTCTAGGTGGATTCTATGATTTTATAATGGTCAGTTCCCAGACCAGAGCAATTTTTGTTTTTAAATTCCTTTCTTGCTCATTTTGAGGAGTTGCAACACAGTAACTGTTTACTACACACATCTGTTGATGTTGTTCTGAATCATAGGACTTTCTCCATAAATGTCCACCGTGTAATTATGTCAATTTAGGAAAGGTCAAGAAGATATTTTTGAGAATGTTACACCACATAAGAACAAGTCAAAACCATAGTAAAATAGCCTAAAAGGATTTTGACTTGTTAAAGAAAAGGAAAAAAAGACAAAATGCATCCATCTTGTCTGAGGTATAGCTCATGTTGATAAAAAAAGCTATAAGGACTTAAGCTGCTTCCTTTACACATTTCAGAGTGGGGAAATTCCCTGCATTTCTGAGGCCTTTGTCCCTCTCCTGGTTTGGGATGAGTCACCTTCCCCTCCTCAGGTGGATTCATCCCTGTTGTGGGAACAGAGAGGGACTAGAGCCCATGTGGGGAGGGAGGGAGGGAGAATCTATGCAGGTAATTAGAGAGTAGGAGACACATGGTCTGAGGTCTGAGACGTGGGAATATAAAGGTCTTGTGACAGGCCCTGGGAGGGACAATAAGCCCTGCTGGGAAAACCGCTACTGTCACAGAGCATTAGGTCTTAGAGTCCACTCTGTTCCATGTTCAGTTCTGTTGTCATACCTTGCATAAGGACATTGGGAAACATGTCAAAAGAGTAGAATTACAGTGATGGCAAGCATATACAGTCGATGCCATCACATGCACAAAATCAGAGTATGTTTGAAAGACGTCACAGGAGGTAACCCCCCTGACCAGATGTGCATGTGTCTTCTCCTTCAGACCTGTCGTCTCCCACCATGAAGAAGCCCGAGAAGCCTCTCTTCAGCCCCACCTCGCCGCAGGATTCCTCACCCAGACTGAGCACTTTCCCCCAGCACCACCACCCCGGACTCACAGGCATCGGACACAGTGGTGAGTAGGCTAAGGACCTGTACTAAGTCTAGACATGCTCACTCAGTGACCTACAGTGACCTCTACAAGAAAGTGATTGTACTGAATTTGTTTTTTTGTGATGCATCCACCTCACCCTGCCCCCAAAACTCATTTGACTTAGTTGGGATTGTAATGTGTAAAGTTTTGGTTTTCCATGAGTGTATTGTTTAATAGTTTGTTTTTCCCTCTCTCCCTCTCTGAATGTGTCTCTGTCTGTCCCCTCATTTCTCTTTTTCTGTTTCTCCCTCTCTCTGTTTCTCTCTCTCTCTCTCTGTTTCTCTCTCTCTCTGTTTCTCTCTCTCTCTGTTTCTCTGTTTCTCCCTCTCTCTGTTTCTCTCTCTCTCTGTTTCTCTCTCTCTCTGTTTCTCTCTCTCTCTGTTGCTCTGTTTCTCTCTCTCTCTGTTGCTCTGTTTCTCTCTCTCTCTGTTTCTTCTTCTCTCTGTGTATCTGTTTCTCTCTCTCTCTGTTTCCCTCTTTCTGTTTTCTCCCTCTCCTTTTCTCCTTAGTTATATCAACGAGGAGCCCTCCCCCCATTCCCCCTGCAGTTCTCTGCCTCTGCCATCCTCCCCCCCGCCCCGTCACCCTACTTCTCCCACCCCACCATCCGCTACCCGCCCCATCTCAACCCCCCTGACTCCCTGAAGAGCTACGTGTCCAGCTACGACCCGTCCAGCCCACAGACCAGCCAGGTGAGTGTGTGGTACCCCGGAGTGGAGGAGGGTTGGGCTCAGTTCCTGTTTCACTTCTTCTATTTACCAGAGGAATTGACTGTACACAATCTCTCTCTCCACAATAGGCCTAATTCTCTGACAGTGTTTGTGAACAGTGAAATTATTGAATGTGAAGTTTGGGAGTATTTCTGGCAAACTTTTTACGAAAAACAATTTGTTAACTACTGGAAGGACAACCTTGGCTCTGCAGTAGAACCCTTTTCAACGTGACGATTGAATCAAGTACCAATTTTTTATTTATTTTTTATTTCATAATCAATTTAGTGTTCAATTTCCTCTGAAAAACCCACTGACAAATTGAAAAAGTTATTTCTAAAGGTCCCTGTGTATGCCCAAAATAATACCTGCCCCAACAACAATTTGTGCCCTTGACATTTTTAGGACAATCAAATGTTGATCCTTAAATATTTTCACTCATTCCAATTTTGTGGCAATTGTAATATTTGTCCTTCACCTTGAGAAAAATAAATAATTCATTTGGTGCTGTATAACATTTGCCACTTGAGAACGTCTGGACAATTTCGGTGTTGATTGATAGGGAACTGTAAAGCTGTTATGAACATCCATCTGGAAGGGTCAACATAAAGCTCCTCGTTTCCCCCCAGCATTTCAAGTAGGTTGAAATGAATAGTTGTGGCAAATATAGAATTTTGTGGCAAGTGCATAATGAACTTTAAGAGAGTCCTTAATACATGTTTTGTCAGTTAGCCTTCAATTCACTATTCTGTATAATCATAATCAGACTAGCTCAATCATTGCACATGGTGGCTTCACTGCACCACTCTTCCTGTGGTGCATTTGATTTGCACAGAATTGGATGGAAGGAGTTGACACAGGATGTAAGATGCACTGGGTGACTCCTTAGCCAGGTTCTTAATCAAGTGTCAAGTTCCAACTCCCTCCATTCAAAATATGCTGCGGTTCAAATCTAAAGCACCTTTCTGGAATAAAAACAAAAAAATCCCTTTCTGCAATGACTGAATCCAGACCGAACTCTGAAATAAGTCTATTTGATAAATATCTATGGATAAGAGCTTCTTGATAAATGAGAACAACCCAAATGTAAAATATACACCGTAAAAATCACCAACTCAATATTCCAAAGAATATTGCGCCTTTTTTATTCAAACTAATATGATTCCACAGGCTCATAACACAGTATGTATCAGAAACGTCTGATAAACCGGTCAGAATACTTTAAACATTGGGTACACACTTAACCCTTGTGTCACTGTGCAGAGAGAGAGTGACCGAGGCAGAAAGTGATGAGAGAGCCGTGAGATACTGTTGTGACCCCAGACAAAACCACAGGGAATATATAAGGTCGTAAATATTTGCCGTTGCCAGGGCCTCGGCTCTCTTTTGGCGGAATTACTGGCCCCTCTCCGCCATGGTGCTGGAAGGAGTGTGTGTTTTCCGAGGAGGGGGTCTCGGCAAACAACACAGCGCTTATAATCCCATGGACGGCAGCCAGAATGTTTTTATGCTGTAATGCAGATTATAATACACTCTAATTAAGCATTCTATTCATATGTTTAAGGAACCCTGTGGACACAAGTCTTTTACATAAAGGCCTATTTGAGGTTTGAACTTGGGGCGCCACAGTGCCCAGTACACCACACACCGTCTCCTGCAGTCTGAAAGAGAATCTTCTCTCTCTCTCTCTCTCTCTCTCTCTCTCTCTCTCTCTCTCTCTCTCTCTCTCTCTCTCTCTCTCTCTCTCTCTCTCTCTCTCTCTCTCTCTCTCTCTCTCTCTCTCTCTCGCGCGCTTTCTCTCTCTCTCCCTCTCTCTTTCAAGTGAGGGCAACATTTTCCTCACACTACAGAACTGTGCAAACAATACCATAAAACACATTTTATTTGGTAACTTTTTTTAAACGATGTCTTTGAGGAGGCAATTATTTACTGAAGTAAACAGAGTACAAATGTGTTAATGTAGTATTATAGTATTCATAGTATTCAAAACTCACCTTGGATATTGTAATGTTGAAAAACATTTGTCAAGTGACCGCAGGTAGCCTAGTGGTTAGAGCGTTGGGCCAGTAAGGAAAGGTTGCTAGATCGAATCCCAGAACTGACAAGGTAAAACTCTGTTGTTCTGCCCACTGTTCCTAGGCCGTCATTGTAAATAGGCGTTTGTTCTTAACTGACTTGCTTAGTTAAATAAAATAAAATAATAATAATAATAAAAGTAGTACAGGAGTTGTGTCACTAACTGCCCCCCCCCCCCCCCACACACACACAGCCGAACAGCAGTAGCCAGGTGGGGAAGGTTCAGGGCCACTTCACCCCGGTCCTGGCCCCCTCTCCGCACCACGGCACAGTGCGACCTGTATCCCTCTCCATGCCCGACACCAAGCCCATCACATCAGAAGGTGAGTACAACGGTGAGCTTCCTTTCCTTCTCTCTCTGGGACTGCAAAATCCCTCTGTCCCTCACTACTGTACCACTACTACTATACCACTGCTACTGTACCACTACTACTATACCACTGCTACTGTACCACTACTACTATACCACAACTGTACCACTACTACTGTACCACTACTGTACCACTACTGCTATACCACAACTACTATACCACTACTACTGTACCACTACTGTACCACTACTACTATACCACAACTACTATACCACTGCTACTGTACCACTACTACTATACCACAACTGTACCACTACTACTGTACCACTACTGTACCACTACTACTATACCACAACTGTACCACTACTACTATACCACTACTGTACCACTACTACTATACCACTGCTACTGTACCACTACTACTATACCACTACTGTACCACTACTACTATACCACTGCTACTGTACCACTACTACTATACCACTACTGTACCACTACTACTATACCACTACTGTACCACTACTACTATACCACTGCTACTGTACAACTACTACTATACCACTACTGTACCACTACTACTATACCACTGCTACTGTACCACTACTACTATACCACAACTGTACCACTACTACTATACCACAACTGTACCACTACTACTATACCACTACTGTACCACTACTACTATACCACAACTGTACCACTACTACTATACCACTACTACTATACCACTACTACTGTACCACTGCTACTATACCACTACTACTATACCACTGCTACTATACCACAACTGTACCACTACTACTATACCACTACTACTGTACCACTACTACTATACCACTACTACTGTACCACTGCTACTATACCACTACTACTATACCACTACTACTATACCACTACTACTGTACCACTACTACTATACCACAACTGTACCACTACTACTATACCACTACTACTATACCACTACTACTGTACCACTGCTACTATACCACTACTACTATACCACTGCTACTATACCACAACTGTACCACTACTACTATACCACTACTACTGTACCACTACTACTATGCCACTACTACTGTACCACTGCTACTATACCACTACTACTATACCACTACTACTATACCACTGCTACTATACCACTACTACTATACCACTACTACTATACCACTGCTACTATACAACTGAACCACTACTACTATACCACTACTACTGTACCACTACTACTATACCCAACTGTACCACTACTACTATACCACTACTACTATACCACTACTACTGTACCACTGCTACTATACCACTACTACTATACCACCATACCACAACTGTACCACTACTACTATACCACTACTACTGTACCACTACTACTATACCACTACTACTGTACCACTACTACTATACCACTGCTACTGTACCACTACTACTATACCACAACTGTACCACTACTACTATGCCACAACTGTACCACTACTACTATACTGCTACTGCCACTGCTGCTATACCACAACTGTACCACTACTACTATACCACTACTACTATACCACTACTACTGTACCACTGCTACTATACCACTACTACTATACCACTGCTACTATACCACAACTGTACCACTACTACTATACCACTACTACTGTACCACTACTACTATACCACTATTACTGTACCACTGCTACTATACCACTGCTACTGTACAACTACTACTATACCACTACTGTACCACTACTACTATACCACTGCTACTGTACCACTACTACTATACCACAACTGTACCACTACTACTATACCACAACTGTACCACTACTACTATACCACTACTGTACCACTACTACTATACCACAACTGTACCACTACTACTATACCACTACTACTATACCACTACTACTGTACCACTGCTACTATACCACTACTACTATACCACTGCTACTATACCACAACTGTACCACTACTACTATACCACTACTACTGTACCACTACTACTATACCACTACTACTGTACCACTGCTACTATACCACTACTACTATACCACTACTACTATACCACTGCTACTATACCACTACTACTATACCACTACTACTATACCACTGCTACTATACCACAACTGAACCACTACTACTATACCACTACTGCTGTACCACTACTACTATACCCTGTACCACTACTACTATACCACTACTATGCCACTACTACTGTACCACTGCTACTATACCACTACTATACCACTATACCACAACTGTACCACTACTACTATACCACTACTACTGTACCACTACTACTATACCACTACTACTGTACCACTACTACTATACCACTGCTACTGTACCACTACTACTATACCACAACTGTACCACTACTACTATACCACTGTACCACTACTACTATACCACTACTGTACCACTACTACTATACCACAACTGTACCACTACTACTATACCACTACTACTATACCACTACTACTGTACCACTGCTACTATACCACTACTACTATACCACTGCTACTATACCACAACTGTACCACTACTACTATACCACTACTACTGTACCACTACTACTATACCACTATTACTGTACCACTGCTACTATACCACTACTACTATACCACTACTACTATACCACTGCTACTATACCACTACTACTATACCACTACTACTATACCACTGCTACTATACCACAACTGAACCACTACTACTATACCACTACTACTGTACCACTACTACTATACCACAACTGTGCCACTACTACTATACCACTACTGCTGTACCACTACTACTATACCACTACTACTGTACCACTGCTACTATACCACTACTATACCACTACTACTATACCACTGCTACTATGCCACAACTGTACCACTACTACTATACCACTGCTACTATACCACTATACCACTGCTACTATACCACTACTACTATACCACTACTACTATACCACTACTACTGTAACTGCTACTATACCACAACTGTACCACTACTACTATACCACAACTGTACCACTACTACTATACCACTACTACTGTACCACTGCTACTGTACCAGTACTACTATACCACTACTGTACCACTACTACTATACCACAACTGTACCACTACTACTATACCACTGCTACTATACCACTGCTACTGTACCACTACTACTATACCACTACTGTACCACTACTACTATACCACTACTGTACCACTACTACTATACCACAACTGTACCACTACTACTATACCACTACTGTACCACTACTACTATACCACAACTGTACCACTACTACTATACCACTGCTACTATACCACTGCTACTGTACCACTACTACTATACCACTACTGTACCACTACTACTATACCACAACTGTACCACTACTACTATACCACTACTACTGTACCACTGCTACTATACCACAACTGTACCACTGCTACTATACCACTGCTACTATACCACTGCTACTGTACCACTACTACTATACCACAACTGTACCACTACTACTATACCACTACTACTGTACCACTGCTACTATACCACAACTGTACCACTACTACTATACCACTACTACTATACCACTGCTACTATACCACTACTACTATACCACTACTACTATACCACTACTGTACCACTACTACTGTACCACTACTACAGTACCACTACTGTACCACTACTACTGTACCACTACTGTACCACTACTACTATACCACTACTACTATACCACTACTACTGTACCACTGCTTCTATACCACAACTGTACCACTACTACTATACCACTACTACTATACCACTGCTACTATACCACTACTACTATACCACTACTAATATACCACTACTACTATACAACTACTACTATACCACAACTGTACCACTGCTACTATACCACTACTGTACCACTACTACTATACCACTACTATACCACTACTACTATACCACTACTACTATACCACTACTACTATACCACTACTACTATACCACTACTACTATACCACAACTGTACGACTGCTACTATACCACTACTACTGTACCACTACTACTGTGCCACTATTACTGTCCCACTACTGTACCACTTCTACTGTCCCACTACTACTGTGCCACTATTACTGTCCCACTACTGTACCACTTCTACTGTCCCACTACTACTGTGCCACTATTACTGTCCCACTACTACTGTACCACTTATACTGTCCCACTACTACTGTGCCACTATTACTGTCCCACTACTATACCACTTCTACTGTCCCACTACTACTGTGCCACTATTACTGTCCCACTACTGTACCACCACACCTGTACCACTACTACTATACCACAACTGTACCACTACTACTATACCACTACTGTACGACTGCTACTATACCACTACTACTGTACCACTTCTACTGTACCACTTATACTGTCCAACTACTACTGTGCCACTATTACTGTTCCACTTCTACTGTCCCACTACTACTGTGCCACTATTACTGTCCCACTACTGTACCACTACTACTGTACCATTACTACTATACCACTACTGTACCACTACTACTATACTAGTACTACTACTACTGTACCATTACTACTGTACCATTACTACTGTACCATTACTACATCACTACTACTGTACCGCTACTACTATACCACGACTACTATACCACTACTCTATACCTCTACTGTACCACTAATACTATACCACTACTACTGTACCTCTACTGTACCACTACTACTATACCTCTTTACTATACCACTACTCTACCACTACTACTGTACCACTACTACTGTACCATTGCTATTGTACCACTACTACTGTACCATTGCTACTATACCACTACTGCACCACCACTACTGTACCACTACTGTACCATCACTACTATACCACTTCTTTACAACTACTACTGTACCACTACTACTGTCACCATTACTGTACCACTACTTCTATACCATTACTGTACCACTACTACTGTACCATTGCTACTGTACCACTACTACTGTACCATTACTGTACCACTACTACTGTACCACTACTACTGTTCACCATTACTTTACTACTATTACTGTACCACTACTACTATACCACAACTGTACCACTACTACTATACCACTACTGTACGACTGCTACTATACCATTACTACTGTACCACTTCTACTGTACCACTTATACTGTCCAACTACTACTGTGCCACTATTACTGTTCCACTTCTACTGTCCCACTACTACTGTGCCACTATTACTGTCCCACTACTGTACCACTACTACTGTACCATTACTACTATACCACAACTGAACCACTACTACTATACCACTACTACTATACCACTACTACTGTACCACTGCTACTATACCACTACTACTATACCACTGCTACTATACCACAACTGTACCACTACTACTATACCACTACTACTGTACCACTACTACTATACCACTACTACTGTACCACTACTACTATACCACTGCTACTGTACCACTACTACTATACCACAACTGTACCACTACTACTATACCACAACTGTACCACTACTACTATACCACTACTGTACCACTACTACTATACCACAACTGTACCACTACTACTATACCACTACTACTATACCACTACTACTGTACCACTGCTACTATACCACTACTACTATACCACTGCTACTATACCACAACTGTACCACTACTACTATACCACTACTACTGTACCACTACTACTATACCACTATTACTGTACCATTGCTACTATACCACTACTGCACCACCACTACTGTACCACTACTGTACCATCACTACTATACCACTTCTTTACAACTACTACTGTACCACTACTACTGTCACCATTACTGTACCACTACTTCTATACCATTACTGTACCACTACTACTGTACCATTGCTACTGTACCACTACTACTGTACCATTACTGTACCACTACTACTGTACCACTACTACTGTTCACCATTACTTTACTACTATTACTGTACCACTACTACTATACCACAACTGTACCACTACTACTATACCACTACTGTACGACTGCTACTATACCATTACTACTGTACCACTTCTACTGTACCACTTATACTGTCCAACTACTACTGTGCCACTATTACTGTTCCACTTCTACTGTCCCACTACTACTGTGCCACTATTACTGTCCCACTACTGTACCACTACTACTGTACCATTACTACTATACCACAACTGAACCACTACTACTATACCACTACTACTGTACCACTACTACTATACCACAACTGTACCACTACTACTATACCACTACTACTATACCACTACTACTGTACCACTGCTACTATACCACTACTACTATACCACTGCTACTATACCACAACTGTACCACTACTACTATACCACTACTACTGTACCACTACTACTATACCACTACTACTGTACCACTACTACTATACCACTGCTACTGTACCACTACTACTATACCACAACTGTACCACTACTACTATACCACAACTGTACCACTACTACTATACCACTACTGTACCACTACTACTATACCACAACTGTACCACTACTACTATACCACTACTACTATACCACTACTACTGTACCACTGCTACTATACCACTACTACTATACCACTGCTACTATACCACAACTGTACCACTACTACTATACCACTACTACTGTACCACTACTACTATACCACTATTACTGTACCACTGCTACTATACCACTACTACTATACCACTACTACTATACCACTGCTACTATACCACTACTACTATACCACTACTACTATACCACTGCTACTATACCACAACTGAACCACTACTACTATACCACTACTACTGTACCACTACTACTATACCACAACTGTACCACTACTACTATACCACTACTACTGTACCACTACTACTATACCACTACTACTGTACCACTGCTACTATACCACTACTACTATACCACTACTACTATACCACTGCTACTATGCCACAACTGTACCACTACTACTATACCACTGCTACTATACCACTGCTACTATACCACTGCTACTATACCACTACTACTATACCACTACTACTATACCACTACTACTGTACCACTGCTACTATACCACAACTGTACCACTACTACTATACCACAACTGTACCACTACTACTATACCACTACTACTGTACCACTGCTACTGTACCAGTACTACTATACCACTACTGTACCACTACTACTATACCACAACTGTACCACTACTACTATACCACTGCTACTATACCACTGCTACTGTACCACTACTACTATACCACTACTGTACCACTACTACTATACCACTACTGTACCACTACTACTATACCACAACTGTACCACTACTACTATACCACTACTGTACCACTACTACTATACCACAACTGTACCACTACTACTATACCACTGCTACTATACCACTGCTACTGTACCACTACTACTATACCACTACTGTACCACTACTACTATACCACAACTGTACCACTACTACTATACCACTACTACTGTACCACTGCTACTATACCACAACTGTACCACTGCTACTATACCACTGCTACTATACCACTGCTACTGTACCACTACTACTATACCACAACTGTACCACTACTACTATACCACTACTACTGTACCACTGCTACTATACCACAACTGTACCACTACTACTATACCACTACTACTATACCACTGCTACTATACCACTACTACTATACCACTACTACTATACCACTACTGTACCACTACTACTGTACCACTACTACAGTACCACTACTGTACCACTACTACTGTACCACTACTGTACCACTACTACTATACCACTACTACTATACCACTACTACTGTACCACTGCTTCTATACCACAACTGTACCACTACTACTATACCACTACTACTATACCACTGCTACTATACCACTACTACTATACCACTACTAATATACCACTACTACTATACCACTACTACTATACCACAACTGTACCACTGCTACTATACCACTACTGTACCACTACTACTATACCACTACTATACCACTACTACTATACCACTACTACTATACCACTACTACTATACCACTACTACTATACCACTACTACTATACCACAACTGTACGACTGCTACTATACCACTACTACTGTACCACTACTACTGTGCCACTATTACTGTCCCACTACTGTACCACTTCTACTGTCCCACTACTACTGTGCCACTATTACTGTCCCACTACTGTACCACTTCTACTGTCCCACTACTACTGTGCCACTATTACTGTCCCACTACTACTGTACCACTTATACTGTCCCACTACTACTGTGCCACTATTACTGTCCCACTACTATACCACTTCTACTGTCCCACTACTACTGTGCCACTATTACTGTCCCACTACTGTACCACCACAACTGTACCACTACTACTATACCACAACTGTACCACTACTACTATACCACTACTGTACGACTGCTACTATACCACTACTACTGTACCACTTCTACTGTACCACTTATACTGTCCAACTACTACTGTGCCACTATTACTGTTCCACTTCTACTGTCCCACTACTACTGTGCCACTATTACTGTCCCACTACTGTACCACTACTACTGTACCATTACTACTATACCACTACTGTACCACTACTACTATACTAGTACTACTACTACTGTACCATTACTACTGTACCATTACTACTGTACCATTACTACATCACTACTACTGTACCGCTACTACTATACCACGACTACTATACCACTACTCTATACCTCTACTGTACCACTAATACTATACCACTACTACTGTACCTCTACTGTACCACTACTACTATACCTCTTTACTATACCACTACTCTACCACTACTACTGTACCACTACTACTGTACCATTGCTATTGTACCACTACTACTGTACCATTGCTACTATACCACTACTGCACCACCACTACTGTACCACTACTGTACCATCACTACTATACCACTTCTTTACAACTACTACTGTACCACTACTACTGTCACCATTACTGTACCACTACTTCTATACCATTACTGTACCACTACTACTGTACCATTGCTACTGTACCACTACTACTGTACCATTACTGTACCACTACTACTGTACCACTACTACTGTTCACCATTACTTTACTACTATTACTGTACCACTACTACTATACCACAACTGTACCACTACTACTATACCACTACTGTACGACTGCTACTATACCACTACTACTGTACCACTTCTACTGTACCACTTATACTGTCCAACTACTACTGTGCCACTATTACTGTTCCACTTCTACTGTCCCACTACTACTGTGCCACTATTACTGTCCCACTACTGTACCACTACTACTGTACCATTACTACTATACCACTACTGTACCACTACTACTATACTAGTACTGTACCATTGCTACTATACTACTACTACTGTACCATTACTACTGTACCATTACTACTGTACCATTACTACATCACTACTACTGTACCGCTACTACTATACCACGACTACTATACCACTACTCTATACCTCTACTGTACCACTAATACTATACCACTACTACTGTACCTCTACTGTACCACTACTACTATACCTCTTTACTATACCACTACTCTACCACTACTACTGTACCACTACTACTGTACCATTGCTATTGTACCACTACTACTGTACCATTGCTACTATACCACTACTGCCCCACCACTACTGTACCACTACTGTACCATCACTACTATACCACTTCTTTACAACTACTACTGTACCACTACTACTGTCACCATTACTGTACCACTACTTCTATACCAATTACTGTACCACTACTACTGTACCATTGCTACTGTACCACTACTACTGTACCATTACTGTACCACTACTACTGTACCACTACTACTGTTCACCATTACTTTACTACTATTACTGTACCACTACTACTATACCACAACTGTACCACTACTACTATACCACTACTGTACGACTGCTACTATACCACTACTACTGTACCACTTCTACTGTACCACTTATACTGTCCAACTACTACTGTGCCACTATTACTGTTCCACTTCTACTGTCCCACTACTACTGTGCCACTATTACTGTCCCACTACTGTACCACTACTACTGTACCATTACTACTATACCACTACTGTACCACTACTACTATACTAGTACTGTACCATTGCTACTATACTACTACTACTGTACCATTACTACTGTACCATTACTACTGTACCATTACTACATCACTACTACTGTACCGCTACTACTATACCACGACTACTATACCACTACTCTATACCTCTACTATACCACTACTCTACCACTACTACTGTACCACTACTACTGTACCATTGCTATTGTACCACTACTACTGTACCATTGCTACTATACCACTACTGCACCACCACTACTGTACCACTACTGTACCATCACTACTATACCACTTCTTTACAACTACTACTGTACCACTACTACTGTCACCATTACTGTACCACTACTTCTATACCATTACTGTACCACTACTACTGTACCATTGCTACTGTACCACTACTACTGTACCATTACTTTACCACTACTACTGTACCACTACTACTGCCCACCATTGCTGTACCACTACTACTGTACCACTACTACTGTTCACCATTACTGTACCACTACTACTGTACCACTACTACTATACCACTACTACTGTTCACCATTACTGTACCACTACTACTGTACCACTACTACTATACCACTACTACTGTTCACCATTACTGTACCACTACTACTGTACCACTACTACTGCCCACCATTACTGTACCACTACTACTGTACCACTACTACTGTTCACCATTACTGTACCACTACTACTGTACCACTACTACTGCCCACCATTGCTGTACCACTACTACTGTACCACTACTACTGTTCACCATTACTGTACCACTACTACTGTACCACTACTACTATACCACTACTACTGTTCACCATTACTGTACCACTACTACTGTACCACTACTACTGTTCACCATTACTGTACCACTACTACTGTACCACTACTACTGTCCACCATTACTGTACCACTACTACTGTACCACTACTACTGTTCACCATTACTGTACCACTACTACTGTACCACTACTACTGCCCACCATTACTGTACCACTACTACTGTACCACTACTACTGTTCACCATTACTGTACCACTACTACTGTACCACTACTACTGTTCACCATTACTGTACCACTACTACTGTACCACTACTACTGTCCACCATTACTGTACCACTACTACTGTACCACTACTACTATACCACTACTACTGTTCACCATTACTGTACCACTACTACTGTACCACTACTACTGTTCACCATTACTGTACCACTACTACTGTACCACTACTACTGTCCACCATTACTGTACCACTACTACTGTACCACTACTACTGTTCACCATTACTGTACCACTACTACTGTACCACTACTACTGCCCACCATTACTGTACCACTACTACTGTACCACTAATACTGTTCACCATTACTGTACCACTACTACTGTACCACTACTACTGTTCACCATTACTGTACCACTACTACTGCCCACAATTACTGTACCACTACTACTGTACCACTACTACTGTTCACCATTACTGTACCACTACTACTGTACCACTACTACTGTCCACCATTACTGTACCACTACTACTGTACCACTACTACTGTCCACCTTACTGTACCACTACTACTGTACCACTACTACTGTTCACCATTACTGTACCACTACTACTGTACCACTACTACTGCCCACCATTACTGTACCACTACTACTGTACCACTACTACTGCCCACCATTACTGTACCACTACTACTGTACCACTACTACTGTTCACCATTACTGTACCACTACTACTGTACCACTACTACTGTTCACCATTACTGTACCCCTACTACTGTACCACTACTACTGCCCACAATTACTGTACCACTACTACTGTACCACTACTACTGCCCACCATTACTGTACCACTACTACTGTACCACTACTACTGTTCACCATTACTGTACCACTACTACTGTACCACTACTACTGTTCACCATTACTGTACCACTACTACTGTACCACTACTACTGTCCACCATTACTGTACCACTACTACTGTACCACTACTACTGTTCACCATTACTGTACCACTACTACTGTACCACTACTACTGTACCACTACTACTGTTCACCATTACTGTACCACTATTACTGTACCACTACTACTGTCCACCATTACTGTACCACTACTACTGTCCACCATTACTGTACCACTATTACTGTACCACTACTACTGTCCACCATTACTGTACCACTACTACTAAACCACTAGTACTTTACGACTACTACTGTACCATTACTACTGACCACCATTAATGTACTACTACTACTATACCACCACTACTGTCCACCATTACTGTTCTACTACTACTACACCACTACTGTACCACTACTGTACCACTACTACTGTCCACCATTACTGTACCACTTCTACTGTCCACCATTACTGCACCACTACTACTATACCACTACTGTACCACCACTTCTGTCCACCACTACTACTATACCACTCTGTTCCACCACTACTGTCCACCATTACTATAGCACTTCTACTATACCACTACTGTACCACTTTACATTTTCTATACAGATAAATAATATGTAATATCTGTCCGTGTGTGTGTTCTTCCAGGCTACTCAGCCCCGGGCACCCCCACAGCCAATCGTTTTGTAGGACTGAGCTCTAGAGATCCAGCCTTCCTTCACCAACAACAGGTGAGACACAGTACAACTACCTTTCTTTCCTTCCTCCCTCTCCACTTCCCTTCAAAAGGGGTCTGAGTCCATGGAGATATTACATTCTGTGTCTGGGAGTACCTGGGAGTACCTTTTGTATCATTCCATATACTGTATGTAGGTAATATTGTGGAATAGCTTTTACCTTAATTATTTCCGGTATGGTGCAGAAAGTCATTAGATGTAGCATAATAGATGAGGTGTAAGGTCCTGTTTACTTCAAATAGTGTCTAAAATGTAGCTACTATATATGTCAGTCAGCATTCACAGACATATAAACAGACCAGCACTCCCGTGATACAGTTGTCTAGCTTTGATTCACATTTTGTAAGGCAGTCCACAGTGGAATATCATGTATACAGTGGCAAGAAAAAGTATGTGAACAACAATAGACAAACACAGTGTGCTTAAACTAATAACACACTACTTATTGTATTTTTCCCTATATTGGATACACATTATAAACAATTACAGTGTAGGTTGGAAAAAGTATGTGAACCCCTGGGCTAATGAATTCTCCAAAAGCTAATTGGAGACAGTAGTCAGCTAACCTGGAGTTCAATCAATGAGACGAGATTGGAGATGTTGGTTAGAGCTGCCCTGCCCTATAATAAACATTCACAAAATTTGAGTTTGCTATTCACAAAAAGCATTGCCTGATGTGAACCATGCCTCGAACAAAAGAGATCTCAGAAGACCTAAGATTAAGAATTGATGACTTGCATAAAGCTGGAAAGTGTTACAAAAGTATCTCTAAAAGCCATGATGTTCATCAGTCCACGGCAAGACAAATTGTCTATAAATAGAGAAAGTTCAGCACTGTTGCTACTCTCCCTAGGAGTGGCCATCCTGCAAAGATGACTGCAAGAGCATAGTGCAGAATGCTCAATGAGGTTAAGAAGAATCATAGAGTGTCAGCTAAAGACTTACAAACATCTCTGGAACATGCTATCATCTCTGTTGATGTGTCTACGATACATAAAACACTGAACAATAATGGTGTTCATGGGAGGACACCACAGAGAAGCCACTGCTGTCCAAAAAAAAACATTGCTACATGTCTTAAGTTCGCAAAAGAGCACCTTGTTGTTCCCCAGCGCTACTGGTAAAATATTCTGTGGATAGATTAAACTAAAGTTGAGTTGTTTGGAAGGAACACACAACACTATGTGTGGAGAAAAAATGGCACAGCACACCAACATCAAAACCTCATCCCAACTGTAAAGTATGGTGGAGGGAGCATCATGGTTTGGGGCTGTTTTGCTGCCTCAGGGCATGGACAGCTTGCTATCATTGACGGAAAAATGAATTCCCAAGTTTATCAAGACATTTTGCAGGAGAATGTAAGGCTATCTGTCCGCCACTTGAAGCTCAACAGAAGTTGAGTGATGTAACAGCACAACGACCCAAAACACAGAAGTAAATCAACAACAGAATGGCTTCAATAGAAGAAAATATGCCTTCTGGAGTGGTCCAATCAGTCCTGACCTCAACCCGATTGAAATGCTGTGGCATGACCTCAAGAGAGCGGTTCACACCAGACATCCCAAGAATATTGCCGAACTGAAGCAGTTTTATAAAATTCCTCCTGACTGTTGTGCAGGTCTGATCCTCAACGACAGAAAACGTTTGGTTGAGGTTATTGCTGCCAAAGGAGGGTCAACCAGTTATTAAATCCATGGGTTCACACACTTTTTTCACCCTGCGCTATGAATGTTTACACGGTGTGTTCAATAAAGACATGAAAATGTGTAATTGTTTGTGTTATTAGTTTAAGCAGACTGTGTTTGTCTGTTGTTGTGATCAAATTTTACAACCAATTTATGCAGATATCCAGGTAATTTCAAAGGGTTCACATACGTTTTCTTGCCAGTGTATGCTGTATCATCAATAGTACAGAAGGGAGAAAGTGCACAAAAATACACATTTCAATGACTTGTCTGTTGTGGTTCAGTATTCATTAGACAGTGGGTGGGTTTCTTTTTCTTCCCATACTATTCTGTATGTCAGAATATTCAGACAGACAGTGTGTGATACAGACCGGAGCCAGACTGTTTGGTGCTGTTGGCGTTGAGCGGTTGTCCCGGCGCCTGGGCACATGTGACCACGTGGTGGCTGAAGTGTGTGTGAGGTTAGGATCATCGTGGTCAGCGAGGGTGGAAAAGGAGGCTTGGAGCACCAGCCCCTCCTCATGAAGCACACACTCACACGCTGATCCGAAGCCAAGGTCTTCCAACCACGCTTAATTGAATGCATCTGCACGAGGCTACATAGTAATCAGTGGTTTCTCTTCTCTACCGTTCCTGTCTAACGTAATGACAAAGCCTGGCCTGTTTTTTTCTGAAGCTTGGCAAAGGTACAGCAGGCAGAAAATGGGCTGTTTCTTAATGATGCTATGATTCTCTATAGCAGGGTGGATCATTTTGGGCAGTGTGTGTGTGTGTGTGTGTGTGTGTGTGTGTGTGTGTGTGTGTGTGTGTGTGTGTGTGTGTGTGTGTGTGTGTGTGTGTGTGTGTGTGTGTGTGTGTGTGTGTGTGTGTGTGTGTGTGTGTGTGTGTGTGTGTGTGTGTAGAGTTAATATGCAATTTTTTGTTGCCCTGCTACTTCCCTCAGATAAGTCACTAAACAGCTGTACTCAATGTTGTCTCACTGGCCGATAGTGTAAAATATCAATTTATATTATATTCAATGAAATTAAACAAACACTGCGAGCTGAATACTAAATGAATAGGAAAGACTTGAAGGAAATACAATAGCCATTCATCATGCTTATATTTTATTAGTCAGGCTTTGTCTGTGTGGTTTCTGGTTCAGGATGATTTAAACCTAAGAAGCTGGCTCTTTCGTCCTGTGGTTACTGGCACTAGGCCAATATTATACACTGGAGTAAACAATGTCATTGGTATACTCCCTTTGTTGTTTTTGCCATCTCACCCCAGCTCTGGATATGTATTAGGTAGAGTTATGAGATGTATTGACACTTCTCCTGTGTGTTTGAGACTGTTGTTCTGAGGCGGGTTGGGTGGAGAGACCAGACACACAAGGTGGAGGAGTTTCACCGACTTGGGGTGTCATCTTTCAGATGCAGTCACTGGTGATATTTAATTATGTAGCTGTAGAGATGCAGTCACCGGTGATATTTCAGTATGTAGCTGTAGAGATGCAGTCACCGGTGATATTTCAGTATGTAGCTGTAGAGATGCAGTCACCGGTGATATTTCAGTATGTAGCTGTAGAGATGCAGTCACCGGTTATATTTCAGTATGTAGCTGTAGAGATGCAGTCACCGATGATATTTCAGTATGTAGCTGTAGAGATGCAGTCACCGGTGATATTTCAGTATGTAGCTGTAGAGATGCAGTCACCGGTGATATTTCAGTATGTAGCTGTAGAGATGCAGTCACCGGTGATATTTCAGTATGTAGCTGTAGAGATGCAGTCACCGGTTATATTTCAGTATGTAGCTGTAGAGATGCAGTCACCGGTGATATTTCAGTATGTAGCTGTAGAGATGCAGTCACCGGTGATATTTCAGTATGTAGCTGTAGAGATGCAGTCACTGGTGATATTTAATTATGTAGCTGTAGAGATGCAGTCACCGGTGATATTTAATTATGTAGCTGTAGAGATGCAGTCACTGGTGATATTTAATTATGTAGCTGTAGAGATGCAGTCACCGGTGATATTTAATTATGTAGCTGTAGAGATGCAGTCACTGGTGATATTTAATTATGTAGCTGTAGAGATGCAGTCACCGGTTATATTTCAGTATGTAGCTATAGAGATGCAGTCACCGGTTATATTTCAGTATGTAGCTGTAAAGATGCAGTCACCGGTGATATTTCAGTATGTAGCTGTAGAGATGCAGTCACCGGTTATATTTCAGTATGTAGCTGTAAAGATGCAGTCACCGGTTATATTTCAGTATGTAGCTGTAGAGATGCAGTCACCGGTTATATTTCAGTATGTAGCTGTAAAGATGCAGTCACCGGTTATATTTCAGTATGTAGCTGTAGAGATGCAGTCACTGGTTATATTTCAGTATGTAGCTGTAGAGATGCAGTCACCGGTTATATTTCAGTATGTAGCTGTAGAGATGCAGTCACCGGTTATATTTCAGTATGTAGCTGAAGAGATGCAGTCACCGGTTATATTTCAAGATGCAGCTGTAGAAATCCAAGTGTTGTCAGCCGCCCAACGTCCCCAGTGTGCACTCTACACACAACCCCACCAACCCCCAAAACACCCACCTGCCCGCACCCCTCCCCCTTCCAAACAATTCCTATGCAAAAAATCTGTGAAGAAAAAAATAACTCCCATTCATGTCTTCTCCTTGGTTAACCCCTCGAGGGACCGTTCCTCCGCTATGCATTCCTGTGGGAACGTTCAGTGATCAGATGTCATTTGATATTATCTAAGGAAGCCTGCTAATCCCCATTCTGCCTGCATCTGTTTCGCTAATGTTCCCCGGCGACGTCTTCCCGTCCCTTCTACCCTTGCCACTGTGATTTGGCAGTGCCGGGAGACAGATGGCGAGCCCCCCTAGAGGAGTGCTGGCAGGCCTGGCACAGAGCGTGGGGAGGGGGGTGAGGGTGGTGTTGTTGGTGGTAGGAGAGCGTCTGGCACAGCCAGAATGTTCTCTCTGCTCGAAGCTTTGTCAAAGTAGAGCAACAGGCTGGGCTGGATGATGGAAAGGCAGTGTAGGGTTTTGGTGTGCTGGGGTGTATGCAGCACCCGAGTCTCTGATGTTAGTAGAAGAGTAAGGTAGAGACTTAACCATGCAGTCTGCTTAGAGTAGAGGCTTGGTGTTGGGAGAACAAATTAATATGATTTAGAAAAATGGAGTGGTGGCCTCTGTTTATATCCTCCTTTATAGACTAACGTGTGTGTGTGTGCGCACAAGTGCGTATGTTTTTTTAGTTTCTATTTGATTTAGGAAAATATTGTCTTTATCGTGGGTTAGGTAATTCGGCAGACACCTTCACATTTACGATACACAGAACAACTAGGAGGAAATCAGTCATTCACCTCAAGATGTACTGTGGAAAACCACCGTGTGGCTTTGTGTACAGGTGCACTCAGAGAGAAGGCTAATGTTATCGATCGTCCTAAGTGGGTTTTGAATATTCAGTGTGGTGCGTATATATGATTAAACCCTCGTAAGAGCTCTTCAGTCTGCCACAGCGGTGGGAGGATTGCTCACGAGGCACTTTTTCAAGATGCACTACCAAATGGATGTGCCGACTAAAGGTGTAAGTTTAGCTGGGTATTGGGCTGAGATGCCTCTTCTGGACTGTGGACGTGTGTGTGTGTATAACGCCTGGACGAGAGTGTGTGGTGGTTTTGAGTTCATGTGTGTGTGTCTTTCAGGGGTGTTGTGTGTGTGTGTGTCATTGTTGTAGGACGTTAGAGACAAGACAGCAGTCCTTGTTTAGCAACCCTGCCACAATCTCATCTAGCTACACTAAAGCTACCACGTCCATATGGGGATACTTGGACCTGAGTAGGACTGCTATAAAATACAGAAATGCCTCAACGAGCCTGCATGCAGAATAAGAATGAACACTGCATATTATCTAACAACATGCATGTATGTCACCTGTGGAACGCCTGGCCCCACCGGCTAATCATAGGAAACAACTCCCCTATACAGTAGCTGAACGACTGCCATTGACATGACTCACAATGTGTAAACTAACCTCTTCTCTGCTTCCAGGTCAGGTTAGAAACCTAGTATTACGTGTGATGGCATGCTTACTGTTCTTTAATCTCATCTGCTTTCCATAGATTTTAAACTGTAGAAGGATCTAATATCACTAATCATGACCGACGTGTCATATTTCTTTATGTTTAGATAAAAACAGCTGTAGGATAGTAGTTTGGCCTATTTTTTGGTTTGTTCCAGGCTCTCTGCTTTAGGATTTTCTTGCATGCATGATTTTGTTTTGTAGTGACCTTGTATAGTAACTGTGTGTGGTGATATCAACGTGAGCTGTGAGTTGTGCTGTTGGCTCCGTGTCTGACTGCTAGGTTTTAATTGACAGCTGAGGATATGTGACTGGACCATGAATCAAAACGGCAGGCATTATGGCCCCAGTGGCACTGAGGATACTTTGGGGATTGCTTGGCAAAGGTAACGTTTCCATTATTTCAAACATTCTCTCTATCACTTGTCTACAAACTATCTGATGAAACACACACCTATCACACACACTTTCGCACACACACACACACACACGCCCACACACGTAGAGACACACACAATATATTCATACTTTCAATAGAGTCTACAGATTGAGATTTTATTGACCCTGAAGTGATAAACATACAAAGTTCACCCCTCATCTCTCTGCATTCATTACCTCAGTTACCCTTCCCTTGCTACCACCACAAGGGGAATCTGGAATACCCATAAGGAATGTGAACAATCTGTTGAACGTTGCTCACTATTCCAGTGAGCTCTAACCCCCGAGGCATTTGTACTGTGTAACTAGTCGTTATAATCATCCATAGACTGCCAGAGTGAATGTCAACCAAGCAATAACAGTGCCAAATCAGATATTCAAGGTGTCATAATGAGATGTGTGTGACATCAAAGAGTGCTTTTCATAAAGTTTTACATACCTCCACCTTTAGCTGTTGTTCCTGGGAATATATGTGAGTTATGCTTTATATAATATACTGTATATTAATTACATATAATTACCTACATTTTTTTTTTGCTTAATTTGACATTTTAGGTAAGCACCTTTAAATTAAAAAACGTTTCATCTTTTTCTATTAATGTATTTCACTTTTTAGAAAAAATAAATACATTTGGAGAAGTGTGTTAGGTCATAAACACAGGAGGATTAACGTTACTGGTTAACTGTGTTACTGGACCTAATCAAGGGACACTCTGCTATCGTCTAGCATGCCTGTGTGTACTGCACTGTGTGACAGGATGCTGCAGACTTAATCGGCTGATTAGCTCTTTGGAATGGGGCCATGGCAGTTCCTAAGAAACAAAAAGATTTAGGGGAAACGATGTCTCTCTCTCTCTCTCTAGCTCACGCTCTCACACATTGCCCAAAAGAGTCCTCCCCGCTATAGGGAAGCATAGCATCGTTAACAAACACCACATTTTCACAGCCTCTCTCTCTTTCTTGCTCTATTTTTTCCCTCTCCTTCCCTCTCTCTCCAGCCCTCTCTCTCTCTCTCTCTCTCTCTCTCTCTCTCTCTCTCTCTCTCTCTCTCTCTCTCTCTCTCTCTCTCTCTCTCTCTCTCTCTCTCTCTCTCTCTCTCTCTCTCTCTCTCTCTCTCTCTCTCTCTCAGCCCTCTCTCTCTCCAGCCCTCTCTCTCTCTCTCTCTCTCTCTCTCTCTTTCTCTCTCTCTCCAGCCCTCTCTCTCTCTCTAGCCCCTCCCTCTCTCTCTCCAGCCCCCCCCTCTTTCTCTCTCTCTCTCCAGCCCTCTCTCTCTCTCTCTCTCTCTCTCTTTCTCTCTCTCTCCAGCCCCTCCCTCTCTCTCTCCAGCCCCCCTGTCTCTCTCTCTCTCTCTCTCTCTCTCTCTCTCTCTCTCTCTCTCTCTCTCTCTCTCTCTCTCTCTCTCTCTCTCTCTCTCTCTCTCTCTCTCTCTCTCTCTCTCCTTTCCCAGTGCAACACATATTTATCTTTCATTTCTGTTGAGCCTTAGGAAGGCCTTGGATTGGATTTGTGTCAGGGAAAGTAAAACACACATAAAACATCTGTTGGAGGCCTCTGCAGTGTGACAGCTCACACAAATAGTATGTATGTGTCCCACATGGCGCCCTATTTCCTATGTAGTGAACTATATAGGGAATATGGTGCCATCTGGGACACAGACTAGCTCCGTTACAAGCCATTTCTTTTACTCTATGACTGTTCTGTGCTTTTCTTCTGTTTGAGTTGAGTCTCAAACTGCGTGGAGGAGACAGAAAGCCCTTTGTATGGGTGTTCTGAGGTGCCAGTACATTACGGTCATATTTATATACCCTGAGTGTACAAAACATTAGGACCACCTTCCTAATATTGAGTTGCAACCCCTCTTGCCCTCAGAACAGCCTCAATTCGTTAGGGCGTGGACCCTACGAAGTGTCGAAAGTGTTCGTTCCACAGGGATGACTCCAATGCTTCCCACAGTTGTGTCAAGTTGGCTGGGTGTCCTTTGGGTGGTGGACCATTGTTGATACACACAGGAAACTGTTGAGCGTGAAATACCCAGAGTCTTGAGACACTCAAATTGGTGCGCCTGGCTCCTACTTCCATACCCTGTTCAAAGAAAATAAATATAATGTCTTACCCTCTGAATGTACACATATACACAATCCGTGTCTCACTTGTCTCAAGGCTTAAATATCCTTCTTTAACCTGTCTCCTCTCCTTCATCTACAGTGATGGAAGTGGATTTAACAGGTGACATCAATAAGGGATCATCGATTTCACCTGGATTCACCTGGTCAGTCTGTGTCATGGAAAGACCAGATGTTCATAATGTTTTGTACTGCTGCAGCGTAGTCAGAAAAAGGATATTTTTTGCTATCATCACTTGGATGTAATTGTGGCAGATACTGTAAAACCATTCTATGGAAAGACTTAACAATGCCAATGCATAAAACATGTCAATACAGGTCAACGTTTTATCTACAGTATATGAACATTTCTGCCTCTCCGGCTTTGTCCTTGATCCCCACTCCGTCTACTTAAAGAGACACGTCAAAGCTCTCTCTCGTTCTCTCGCTTTCTCACTCTCTCTTTCTGTCTCCCTCGCTTGGAAAAAATGTTAACTTCTATTTCAACAGGGCCTTGTCTGTCAGAGAAACTAGCCCAGTCAATCCATAAATCAATCAATCAACTGTATTTATAAAGCCGAACATAAACCCAGCTTATAACACCGAACAGCAAGCAATGCAGGTGTAGAAGCCTTTCCTGAAGGGTTTCTCCTTGTTTCTCCTTGTTCTGAAATGGTAGAACACAGCTGTATACCTAATAGGATAGAGGGAGAGATGGGGTGCGTGTATATGTGCTGTTCTCTTCAAACCTCCACCGGCCTACTCTGCCCTCTCTGAGGTTAAAGGGTTTCCTGAGAGCCCCTTCTCTAGGCCTCCTGATAGACCAGTGGAGGTAAGAGGAAATATATGCCTGAGCTACAAGGAGGCCTCTCTCTCTCTCCCTCTATCTCTCTCTGTCTCTCTCTCTCTCTCTCTCTCTTTGCTCTCTCTCTCTCTCTTCTCTCCCACTTCTCTCTCTTTGCCCACTCCCTCGCTTCTCTCTCTTCTCTCTCACTTCTCTCTCTCTCTCTTCGCCCTCTATCTCTTTCTCTCTCTCTGCTTAGACATGACTAACAGACACTCGACTTCTGGTCCTCCCTGATCGTACAGTCCAAGCCTTTAGGAGTGATGAGAGGTGCAGTAAAAGAATAACCCGTTTCTAGTCGGACTTGCTTAATTGATTTACGAGCACATCAGGATACCGCAATTCAGATTCCTTACAGTATACGTTTTTTACACGTTGCATTTGGAACATTACTATTTGTCTTTCAAACTTTTAATACAACTCAAAGTTAAGCAGGTATTTAAATCAATGTCTTCTGTCATGGAATTCCAAACTCATGAGTCTCCTATAACCGGGTTTCTGAGTGCAATTGAAGTGTGTTTTTTGATGGTTTCCATATTTTCAGTAAGATAGTTCATGAAATCATCAGTGCTGCCTCTTGAAAGATAAAGACTGCAAGAGAGGACAGCTCAGACAAGTTTATTGTCCTCTGTAGATTTTCCAGAAACAAAAGCATAACTAGCTGGGTGAGCTTGAGTGTCTGTACGATAGGAACCGAATTCAAACGTTGCCGAAGAGTGCCAGTGTAGATTGCTAACTGCAACTGTAGAACACTCGAGTTGATAGTAGGAACCTTGGCATTATATTGTCCCTGACCCTGAAATGATAGTTGATGCCATCTTTCATGTAATCTGCATTTTATTTGAACTTACTAACTAACCACACATTGCTTACTCCTCAGACTGAGTGATGTCTTGGTAATCTGAATCTCGGGGGTAGGTGAGGAATTCCGTATTCTTATCAGCAAAGTATTGACAATCTGAATAACCTGGTGCATCGCTCATGGACTGTACTGAGACATTGTGTATTGAGATTGTGTTGGTTGATTTTCTCTTGCTTACACTTGTCTTTCTTTGCACATGTTGAGTAATCTGAATCTCAGAGATACATTAAGCATTCCATAATAGCACTAGCAAAGGTTTGTTGATAGGATTGAGAAGTTGAATGGGCTGTTTAAATGATATTTCATTAAGATGATGTGGTATTATCCTTTGTCTGATGAACCACTATACACTAGGACCCAAATTCAAACACTCCGGGGCCTCCCGGGTGGCGCAGTGGTCTAGGGCACTGCTGTGCCACCACAGACTCTGGGTTCGCGCCCAGGTTCTGTCGCAGCCTGGAGATCTGTGGGGCGACCGACGCACACTTGTCCTAGCGTCATCTGGGTTAGGGAGGGTTTGGCCGGTAGGGACATCCATGCCGGTAGGGACATCCATGTCTCATCGCGCACTAGCGACTCCTGTGGCGGGCCGTGCGTAGTGCACACTGACAAGGTTGCTATGATATTTAATTAAGACGATGTGTGTTTGTATTATCCTTTGTCTGTATGTTTCCTCCGACACATTGGTGCGTCTGGCTTCCGGGTTGGATGCGCGCTGTGTTAACCAAGTGTGGCTTGGTTGGGTTGTGTTTCGGAGGACGCATGGCTTTCGACCTTCATCTCTCCCGAACCCGTACAGGAGTTGTAGCGATGAGACAAGATAGTAACTACTAACAATTGGATACCACGAAATTGGGGAGAAAAGGGAGTAAAAAAAATACAAATAAAAAATACATTCAAACTGCCATTCGGCAGGAAATGGGTCAGCAATCCATTAAGATGCCATTAGATAATCTAATTTGGTTGGCTTAATCCTTGAAAGATGCCCGCTGGACGCTGGAGCTCCGCTTGTGAGAAGGAAAATTAGTGTGATTTGGGTTCGTGGAGCTCGAAGATGGGGCTAGAGGAGGCCATGGGGATAGATTACGCAGCAGGAATCCATGAGGAAAGTTGTTTCTCTCATTAGTGAGTGCCCTCATCTGAAGCCACCTGCAGGCCTGTGTAGGGGAAGTGAACTTGGGCTGCTTTGGCCTTTGTCCAAAGTAGTCAAACAAATAGGGAATACGGTACCATTTGAGATACAGCCTTGCACTTCAGTGAATGAAATCCCTAACTCAAGCAAAGACATCATCTTTTTTTGTAAACAATTAATAATTTGGTGAAATTCTATATGTGGTAATATGAGATTGACAGTGTGATGGACTGCATAGTGATCACTGTTTACCTTTACTGTGTCTATGCTGTCCTCACCTGAGAAGGCCTTTAGAGTAGGACACAGAGTGGGAGAGAAAGGGTGTGTGTGTGTGTGTGTGTGTGTGTGTGTGTGTGTGTGTGTGTGTGTGTGTGTGTGTGTGTGTGTGTGTGTGTGTGTGTGTGTGTGTGTGTGTGTGTGTGTGTGTGTGTGTGTGTGTGTGTGTGTGTGTGTGTGTGTGTGTGTGTGTGTGTGTGTGTGTGTATATTAAAGAGACGGGGGAAGGACAGAATGCTGCAGGGAACTAGCCTGCTCTGAGCTCTCTTTGTTCTGCAAGGTAGGAAAAACGTAATCTCTCATTTCCTGTCAGATGATTTTTGGCATGCCTGCGAGAGAGGGAGACAGAGAGAGTTAGGCAAATACAGGGAGGGAGAAAACAGAGAGGGAGAGAGAGAGGGTAAGGGGGCTGGTAGGAGGAGCGAGAATGATGAAGGGAGGTGGAGTCAAGGAGAAAGGAGTATGGAGGAGGAGAGAAAAGCCCTCTGGTGTTTTAACCATTTATAGGACTGGAACTGACTGAACTACAAGATTCCAATGTTTTCCTCTTTATCAAATTTAGTTGTCAAATGTTATTTCTTTATCTCTACCTTTCTTTCTCTCTTGTTTTATTTTCTATGATCCTCTTAGCAACTTATTGAATATGTGGTTCCCATTGTTTTTAGCTGAGGGTGTCCCAGGGTTTTGTATAAAATGCAGACCAGATCATTAGACACCATTCATGGACACAGACCCAGTCCTGTCAGATGGGACAGCCTCAGGGAAAATGAAGTCTGTGTTCCACCATATACGGTTCCCACTCCTCTCCTTTTCCCTCGTTAGGTAGTCTTCCTATCCCACTGACAACAGGAATCTACTCTCTTCTCCATATTTATTGAGGAAGCCTTACACCTGCATGGGGCAGTGGCGGGACTTGGTTAACTTACATAACCTTCAAACATACCCCCCGGGAAAATAAGATTCTATGTAGTGTCTACATATCAGGCCCTGTATATAGTGTTGGCCTATAATGCAGCAATTGTGCAAGACAAGACAGGTATTTCAGACGTAGCAGCTATGTGTGTGTGTGTGGGGTGGGGGGATAATTCATTCATTATTCGACATGTACGTATCATTGAGCCCCTTGAGAACAACAACACATTGTTTGTGTTTCGCAAGCAGGCTGCACTTTCGGTTTGCGCCTCCGGTGAACAATCGCTGTGTTGTGTTGCATTAGCGTGCATTGAATGGGGATGAGGAGGATTTGTAAAGACCCCGACCCCCTTCCGTAGCACCATTGATCAACATTGAGAGGGTCTGTCAATATGGGATTAGGTGTGATCCTCGCTTGACATCCTCCTCAGAGGAATCGGCGGAATACACTAGAAGCGCTTTGTCTGACTGTGTCCCGCTTCGAGCCATAGACTGATTAGACTAGACATAAGACCTTTACATCAAATCTCCCTGAATAAAGCAACATGATTGGATGAGAGGGATGAAACTATTGTGGGTGCCGTTTAAAATAAACAATTGTTCATAAAAACACTGCCATAGAATTTGATTTATGGATTCGTAGACATTTGATTGACGTTGCATAATGATTACACATCCTAACAAGACATACATGCTATATACACAGAGTTGTGTTTTCTGCCTAACAAAATAATTGGTTAATTTACTGTAGATTTGTGTTAACTGTTCGTGTTATAGTGATGTCGTGTTACAGTGTAATGTAATGCTGCAGAGTATTTCACGATTGCTTTCCAAAGTGTCCAAACGCTTCCATTGCTCAATGCAGGTGACTCAAAACCCTCTTCCGTTCTCTCCTTCTCTCTCTGTTGTGTTGAAACAGTCCTGGTACCTGGGCGAGCTTAGTTCCATTCCAAGTCACGAACGGGACTCCGATTCTGCCGACAAATGTCCACCAGAACTACAGCATAAACATCATTGGTGAACCCCCCCCCTCCTCCACACAGAGGCAGAGAACTGAAGACCGCTCAAGAAGTGTCGGCTACGGGGGAACTAACCAGCAAGCAGCACTTAAAACAATGGTGCTTACTCCCTCTCCCCCCCCCCCCCTTCCCCCCTCCCACAGACCCCTCCTCCTTCGGGACATTGGCCATGAAGACTCGAGTAGGTTTGGAGCAAAACTGATCCGGTCCACTCTAGCTAACCCTTCGCCATGCCAGTCAGTCATTGTGTGAAAAGAGCCTTTCTATTCAAAATACTGTGATGTATCCTGTACAAAAAAACTTAAGATGCCTTAATGTTTTGCATGACAACTCTTAGTCTAATAGTGGTGTTCTTCTTCATTTTGATGTTGGGAGTTTCTAACCTTGGTTACGAACAGGGGAAGTGGTGGTCTGAAACACACAAAGACTGGCTGGTAGTAGACATACCCGACTGTAAGTTATTCAACTTTGACCTTTACCCCTTCTATATCAAACTATTCACTGTGTAACCATAGGAACAAATTGTGAATTCAGAGTGTTTTTTCCCTTAGTTTTCAGTTTACTGTGATATATATTTTTTTTACTCATTATCCTGTTGATTCTGTACTGCTATTTACTTAAAAGTTAGTTATACTCTTAAGAGTTCTCCTAACTCTTACTATGGTAAAAAAAAGAAGACTAAACACTATTTTTAGGTTAGAGATTTGACCCCTTTTTTGAAAGAATTCGTATCTCCTCTAGAAAAAGTTTTTTTTTAAAGATTAAAAAAAAAAATCTTGAAAACTCGAAAGAGGCAAGTGCAATTGAATTTTTGAAGGGAAGCTATCAGTCTGTCAGCCCTAAGACTCTAAAGGAAAGGGGATAAATATACGTTTTTTGGTTTAAATACGTAAACGTGAAATGTTTAAAAAAACATTTGAGTTGATTTCAGTTGCATTTCTTTGTGTCTCAAAATGGAAAGACAAAAATACTAAACGTGAAATGCAGAGATGTGTTTGAAGGTGCGCATTAAGATACCTATGCAGAACTGAATATGAACAAGCCAGCACTTCTATTGAGCCCTACTCAGTCTCATGGGGAGCTTTTTATTTATTGTGGAAAAAATAACAAACAGAGAGTTTAAAAAATGAAACACACATAGTGTATAAAATGCCATTCGAAATCAATAACATATTCATTTGGCCATTAGCTTATGAAGCTTGTGTTTACAGTATGACTTGACGAAAAATCAAATGAATGCAGGCTGTTAAAGTCATTCACTAAAATGTATGTGTACGTCTCAAAATCGACACTTTTTGTGCAACCTCGAACCTGCAAGGTTGCAGTGGGTTGCACCTTTTGCCACTTGAACACTAAAAATCCCAGATACAACGGTGGCATTCCCTGAAATCTAGAATTGTGCAAGGCAGGTTTATTGACTTGACCTCTCTCCATGTCCAGATATGACAAATCTCTCCAATACTCTTCATTTGCACGATGACATATAGTCCACATTACGTGCCTTGCCTTTGAATATAAAGATATCACTACACTTGTTTTTTTGCGGCATTTATTACCATTATAGAAAATAAACTAAACAATTTATGATAATACTTTTTTTTGTACTCTGAATGAAAATTGTGACATTGTTGATTTTTTACTTTCATTTACTACTTTCTCTCACAGTTACGGTGCATATCAAGTATAGTTGCTGTTCTAAAGTCTATAATCACCAGCATTATTTTTCAGTGTTTTCGGTGGTTTTCGAATAACCTTTCATTTTTGTTTTATTTTTTATTTTTTATTTTTTTTTCCATCTTCCAGTTACTATTGAGGAGAGAAAATTATGCAATACCATGTTTTGCCTATGTAGGTAGTGCTTATAGATACGCCAATTATTAGAGGCTAGTTTGGAGATAGACAATATTGTAATGCATTTATTTTGTTGATATCGTTGCTGTTGTTTTCCTTTTTTAATTGACCAAAGTAGGGACTGCTTTCTATGCAGTGAATGACAAGGTCTTATTGTCGTGTATTGACAGATGGCGGGACATGTATCAATTTGTTTTTATTTCTTGGGGGAGGGAGGGGGCCATTTTTCTAAGCTTACTGTTCGCCTGTAAAGAATGCACCCGTTGGTCTCGTATGGCTGCAAAGTCACTGATCTGTCTACTGTGACAAACTTGACTCTTTGCATTCAACTGCCCACCTGGGGCGCTAGCATGTGACATCGACTAAGCTCATTTTCGCAGGAGAGACGGCTTGACTTGTGGGACCATCAAAAAAAAAAACACAAAAAAAATTCAGGAGAGGAACACGCTAACCTTAATCAGATCCACAATTGCAAACTGAAATCATACTGCAATGTAAAAAAAATAATAATAATAGCAGGAAACTATATAAGCATTAACCCTTAAACATAACATGGTGTCATTCTATTATCAGTCACTATATGCAATTCCCAAGTAGATGCCTTAAAAATACAGTATATATAAAGTGACCTGTTACACATGCGGTACAATCAACACACCGACAAATCCACGTGAAACCGGTCAAATCAGTCTAAAGAAAGTATTAATCAACATATATCTGTATAGACCCCGGGGATATCTCTACCCGCTATCGCTATAGGGAGCCTTGATTTTATCATGTAATAAGCTATGGACTACAGAGGAAGGACCTCTTGCTATTTTCATTGTACTGTGTAGTACCCGGAGAAGAACAACAATAGAGAACTTGCATACAGTAGCACATAGGTTATCGTCTTCCCCAAGTGTGTTACGTCAAGTCTATAACAAACAAAAAAATATATTACATATGTGAACAAAAACAAAATCTCAGGCGTTACAGGGCAAATTCCAATCACAACTCTCCCACCTTGTAATACAAAAAATGACTTTTATAACTCAAATAGACACTATCCACAACGATGTTACCTGTTGCACTCTATCCCAGCAATTGTGAACATTCTTACCGGCTTAATTCGAAGAAAGGTACTGTGCTGTATACGCAACACTCTTTGAGGGGCCAGAAAGTGTATAAAACCTCCTAAACTCAAGTCAAGCTTATTCTCTCCTCCTTCACCAAGACATTTATTCTGAATTTGGGAATGAAAAAAAAAAAAAAAAAAACCACCCCATTCTATGTGCACTGTTCTGCTTTTTTTGTGTAAAAAAAAACACAAGTGCTTTGCAGCCTCTGGCCATTGGAGACCCCACTGAAGGGCATTTTCCCTTAGTCACGTGTGATAGAAACGTGTCAGACTTGATGTTGATATTTTGGGTAGAAGATTGGGTGTATATAAAGGTGAATGCCGTGGTGGCGTCGATAGCAGTAGTTCTTTGGGGTTCAAATCTGCTTTTGGCAGCTTGCGAGTAATATGTGTGTGTGTGTGTGTGTGTGTGGGTGTGTGTGTGTGTGTGTGTGTGTGTGTGTGTGTGTGTGTGTGTGTGTGTGTGTGTGTGTGTGTGTGTGTGTGTGTGTGTGTGTGTGTGTGTGCGTGTGCGTGTGTGCGTGTGTGCGTGTGTGTGTGTGTGTGTGTGTGTGTGCGTGCGTGCATGCTTGTAAGAGAGAATGCACGAGGGATAGAGAGGGTGACACGACACATCAAGCGAAGATGAGGGTCTTTCTATAGAGATACCTGCCTTATAGACAGGAGTTTGTACACTGTAATCTTTTTCACACTTTTTATTTGACACCCTTGTTTGTGATTGTTTTCAAACATCTTGGGTATTATATAAGTCAATTCCATTTTAGGAGGAGGAAAAAACAAGGCTGGGCTTGATTTACTTTCCAGCTCTCCCCAAATAATCCAAAATTAAAGGATTTTATAACTTTTTAATATTCCTGTATTAAGGTAAAGTATCCTATACAGAACCATAAAATAAAAATAAACTTTCCATTTTGGAAACATTTCAGTAATATTTGAAATTCTTGTTTTTGTTAGTGTGGCCATAGTAGAATGTGTGATGTGATTATGTGGTTGTGAATCCATGTCAGAGAGAGAGAGAGGGGGGGGTGATTGGGTTCTACCATAGGGGAGATCTATCCATGTCAGAGAGAGGGGGGTGATTGGGTTCTACCATAGGGAGATCAATCCATGTCAGAGAGAGAGAAAGGGGGGGTGATTGGGTTCTACCATAGGGGAGATCTATCCATGTCAGAGAGAGAGGGGGGGTGATTGGGTTCTACCATAGGGGAGATCTATCCATGTCAGAGATAGAGAGGGGGGTGATTGGGTTCTACCATAGGGGAGATCTATCCATGTCAGAGAGAGAGGGGGGTGATTGGGTTCTACCATAGGGGAGATCTATCCATGTCAGAGAGAGAGAGGGGGGTGATTGGGTTCTACCATAGGGGAGATCTATCCATGTCAGAGAGAGAGAGAGAGAGGGGGGGGTGATTGGGTTCTACCATAGGGGAGATCTATCCATGTCAGTTCACAATAAAGGCACCTGGTTTGAGCCCACCACCAGTGAAATACCAGGGTAACATTTGAAGTGTCATCATAGATTGTTCTACTGTGTTAATATCAAGTGTGTTATGTCGATCCCACGAAAGTCCTCCTTTAGAAAAATCATAATTACAGAATGATGCAACAATCCACGAGAAATTTGGCACCTAGCATTTGACAAAGTTTTGAAGTGTCCATTATGGGTTTGGATTTGGAAATGGCATGTGTATGCAACATCATGCAAGTAGTTCCGCTGTGAGGATTGGGTGAAGTAAGTCCTTTGTGGCCCCTAGGCATCACAGATTTTTGCACTTTTCATAATTTCATCTACAGTGAGCTCCAAAAGTATTAGGACAGTGACACATTTTTGTTCTTTTGGCTTTGTACTCCAAGACTTTGAAATGGTACAATGACTATGAAGTTTAAGTACAGACTGCCAGCTTTAATTTGAGGGTATTTTCATTCATATTGGGTGAACCGTTTCGAAATTGCACCACTTTTTGTACATAGTCCCCCAATTTTAGGGGAACAAAAGTATTGGGAGAAATTCACTTATGTGTATTAGCGTAGTGAAGAGTTAAGTGTTTGGTTCCATGTATATAACATGCAATCAAGTTTGTGACTCTACGAACTTGTTGGATTCATTTTCTGTTGGTGTTGTTTGTGTTTCACATTATTTTGTGACCAATTGAAATGAATGATAAATAATGTATTGTGTCACTTTTATGGTAAATAAGAATAGAATATATTTCTAAAGACTACATTAATGTGGATGCTACCATGATTACGATAATCCTGAATGAATCGTGAATAATGAGGAGTGAGAATGTTACAGACGCACAAATATCATACCCCGAAGACATGCTAACCTCTCACCATTACAATAAGAGGGGAGGTTAACATTTTTTGGGGGGGGGTATGATATTTGTGCATCTAACTTTCTCACTCATCATTATTCAAAACTCATTCAGGATGCTGTAAAGTGTTTAGAGACATATTCTATTATTATTTACAATAAAAGTGACAACAAAATTACGCAATACATTATTTACAATGAATATGGGACTAAATACTTAAGTTTGTACTACTTTAATACACATAAGTGAATTTGTCCCAATACTTTTGGTCTCCTAACTATGTACAAAAAGTCCTGTAAGTTCTGAACAGTTCACCCGATATGGATGAAAATACCTTTTATATCCGTGTCCCACTCATGGTAGATATTTAATAAGTAGACAGATATAGGCAGGTTTTGTGTTGCATACATTGCATAATGTTTATTTTCAAAGGGCTAATTTGATTTAATCATCTATGGACATCATGTACAAGGGTTAAACCGTTTTCACAGAATGACATGTAGGCCCACAGATGAGAAAGGCATGACAGAGATGAGTATTATTCAATATTCAGTAATGATTGTTGTAGGCTATCCATGGTCAACCGTTCAATCAGTACCTTATGCAAGAAAGACCAGTGGCAATCATGTAATATCTGTGTAGTTCTACTTACTTAATGTTCAGTGCTCTAGGGATTAAGAGGACAGATGGATGGACAAAAGTGCTTTCAGGAGGTGTGTTTTTACGTGAGCAATAGATGTGTCCCATGTATTGATTATTAACATCAGGTTGTTGTTGTAAGCAGGAAACATCAAAACCAGCATTTTCTGTATTACTAATCACTTAACTAAATATATGAATAATTCAGTGCCTGTTCAAGCTCACCGTCTCAGTGGAGTGTCCATTGTCAATAAATGTGATATGACAACAACAAAAAAGTGAAACAACTTCAAACGAAGCGATATGTGTGGGGCGCCTTGGCGTGTTCTCTCAAATCTTTTTGCATTTTTAGTTTTGTTTGTTGTTTTGTTTTTGGTTTGAGATGTGTCTTTGCAAGAGGGTTTTTTGTGCTTCATTCACTTGAAGGTCAGCTGGGTACGCCCATCTCATGCTTGCTCTTTGAGGGGAAAAAGCTATGTGTACACGTCGTTTGGACAGTGTGTTTCTTTGGATTGTCAATTGCTACATTATGTTAACTAATGCCATTTGAAAATGCTTTGCCAACTTCTCAGAATGGTTGACTTCTTATGGGTCTTGTGGCACTTTTACTCCCTCCGCACACACATTATTACTATGGCGAATCACTTCAAGGTGAATTAAAAAACACAACTACTACAACACCACCAACTAAACAATACGTAACAGTCTCCAGTAGTAACTTGTAGTTACACAGCAGGTGTGTGCAAAAGTCTACGTATGTATTGAATGTAGGTTTTAGAGGACTTTTGAAACCTTTTTGTAGATATCTTTTTATTTGACAGTTTATGAACCACAGGTATGCGTCGTGAACTGTATAGCGAAGGCCTTGATATCCCTTCTTTTTGTTTTGTTTTTTGATTTTTAGAACATTAAAGCAGTAGGCAATGCCTTTGAGATGGTTACATTTGGTGCAGGGGCTAAAATTGCCACAAGATTAAAATCAGTGTAAATAAGGCTCAACATTTTTGGTGATTGTTACTGTTATATCCAACCTATACTGCTAGCAGATGTTTTTACTGCAGTCAATTACTGGACGTGGATATATTTCCTATGCAAAACTGTTTAAACAATAAAATGAGCTATGCTACAAAAATGACTGTTGTATTACATCTTCTTTGTGTCTGTTAAAATTCTTAGGCAGCTGTCCATTTTCTTTTGAAATAGTTACTTTGGTCTAAGTCAATAAATACTAAAGCTCAAAGTGTAATAACTGTTATGTCGTTGAGACATTAATCCCAATGAATGAGATAACATGCCTAGAGCATCACCTATGGGTGTAGGCATGATCCCTTTATTAAACAGGTTGGCAGGAAGTGAAGGGGAAGGTGGGTATGGGGATGTTGTATTATAGGGTTATATTTCAAGCGAATTGGTGAGCTTTGTAGGTGTCTACACATGGGCCTTTAACTTGGTATATTCTGATATGTGTTGAGTTGGGAGCTGACTGGAGACAGAGGAGCAAGTGAGGTAAATCCCAGTGTGGGTCACTAAGTCACGACTATGAAACATTGAACTCCTAAGCCCTTCACACAGATATATTGGAATTTTGGACATTGCATAAGGCACAAAGCAGGCTAATACTCCAATGAACTCCAATTAAAGCCACTGAAACCCCATTGCTATGTCCCACAAGATCAGCTGCCATCAAAACACCCATCACTGTGCCCACATTATTAGCTGTTACCAAAACACCTATCACTGTGTCCACAATATTAGCCGTCACAAAAACACCCATCACTTTGCCCACAATATTAGCCGTCACCAAAACCCCCATTGCCGTGCCCACGAGATAAGCCACTTCAAAAACAAAAATGGCTGCCGCCGCATGTATTCTGGGACAGGATGCTGTGGAGACACACATGCCATGGTTCTGATCAAGGTGAAACTAGCACCTGGCCTTGGGCACCGAGCTGAGTTCATTTGGTCTATAAAAGAAGAACAACATTGTGCCGGACTGATATAAAATTACCCTGATGTTTAATGGTAATCATTATGCTATTTATCAAAATTGGCCAGTTAAATTCAACATCTGGCTTCAATAGCGGGGCTACAGTCTAGTGTTTTGGCGGTTCTCATATCCTACATATTTTCCATAATTTTTTTATCAAGGCCTGCTGTTAGTGATTTGTAGAAGCTAAATAGATGGCGATTCGCTCCTATTAGGCTTTGCAGTGCTCAAGCAAAGTTTTTATTTTTGTGATTGCCTTTGTTTTTGGCCTTTTTTCTCTGACTTTTCCTCCCAGGGTGGACCTTATGGAGGCTCGTGAAACAAAAAGCTCTTCCCTGAGTTCCCTCAGTAACCTCCTGCAGGGTAAAGAGAGGGAGGGAGGGAGGGGAGACGGAGTTACTTCAGCATGACAGAAACAGGCAGCTTTCTAAAACAAACCTGTTAGTACCTATAGGAACTAAAGCCTTGGATTCTGTCCCATCTCTCTTATCGAGAGACCTGCCACTCAAACCTCTGTCTTTCTTGAAAATGAGATGCTATATATCAAGAGATTCTATTTCAATATCTAAACAGAAAAGTAAAACACTTTCTCAAAACAATAAAGCAATCATATTTGAATTATTATTTGAAATAAAATATATATATTTTTGGGGATAAGAAAGGATACTCAGCACTGCCAATTCCCATACAATTTGTCTTCCATTTCCTAATCAAATGTTTTTTCTTGCAAGATGACGTCCACAATCAACACACTGAGGCCAATTAATATGGGACATATAGGTTTGGGTGTTCTTCAGACCGTGGGATTTACACACATCGATGTGTGGAAAATAAACAGGTGTTCAGCTGTGCATGTGTGGGTGTTAATGGGGGTTGAATTGAAAAGTCCTCATCTCCTCCTCTGTTCAACATGGTGGATTAGCTCCCCCAGTTTCCCATGGACCCTCTCGCGCAGCCCCCCACCACCATTTGCATAAGGCGCAGACAAGGGAGATGTGACAAACAAACCTGGCACAGAGCACTGGCTGGCTTATTCATGAACTCCCTCCTCTCTACAGGACCGTCCTGAACACACATACACCCAGTCTCTCTCACACGGAGTCACACCATGCTGCATTCAGACAACAGGGGGCGCTTCAAGTCAGGAGATGACAGAAGATACTGGCCATGTCTGAATATCCATATTTCCGTTCTAAATAGTAATCATTTTAGGTTTGCAAAAATAGAATGTTTTATAGTATGTGAAATTTTAAAAATCAAGTATGCTTTAAATGCCAGGATGTTATACTCACTTCGGCTTTTCATCTAGTAGCATTCACTGCACACTTTTGAGGAAGAGAATCGTCTTTCCAGACTCATGTTTGACAACAGCTGATCATTAGATATGGGCAGTGGCGACTCGTCATTCAGGGCAGGTGGGGCAAGCCTCACTTAGGTACAAAAAATATATATATTTTGGGGCCTGTTTTGCTTGTTATTTTGGCATTAATACTGCTTTCTGTGGTGGTGGGGCTGGCCAGCAGAAAATACAGGAAGTTACTAAACCACAGAAGAAGATGGAAATATGTGGTTTTCAGTGATGGTTTTATTGGATAGCTAGCAACTTGTAACCAATTAGGGTAATGTTAAATAATAGACATTGGCTGTTGCTTCCCATTTAAGTTTATTGTGATGGTAATGACATTTGTTTTTGATAATAATTATTAGGTGGAGGCCGCTAGCTACAATGGTATCTTTTAGCTAGCTAACTGCTCTGCAGTGCACGCTAGCTTGACTTGCCATAAAGTTAGAAAAACCAGTTGAGGGAAAGGTAACTAAACAAAACATGTTTTATTATCACCTGAAACAATATATATATATATATATATATATATATATATATATATATATATATATATCCTGTCTGGAATGAAAAGCTCACATTTTGCAATCTCCCACAAATAAATGCAATCTCTGAGGAGAGACAGGCTCTCCTCCATCTTGTGTTACAAAGACCACACTTAGTAGTGGCGTAAGACTCCGTGAAGATGACATACGGTGTAATGAATTACGTCACAATCAGTATGGCCGTTTGGGTATGCAGGAAATATAATTTAAAAAAACATCGAACAAGCTTTAAATGCAAGGATGTTATACTCATTTAGACTTTCAGCTAGTAGCATTAACACTTACAGTAGTTACAGTAGCTTTATGTTAAAGATTCAGACTTTGCTCATCAATACCTCTTCAATGAAACATGGCAAAATGATATAAATGACATATTCAGAACCAGCAAACAAGTTATTAGCAAACAAGTTATTTAAAAAAAAGTTACATTTTCTTTAACCTTTATTTAACCAGGTAGGCAAGTTGAGAACAAGTTCTCATTTACAATTGCGACCAGGCCAAGATAAAGCAAAGCAGTTCGACACATACAACACCACAGAGTTACACATGGAGTAAAACAAACATATACATCTTGCTTTCGCTGTTCTGTTCCATAATTATTTTTTTTAAATATGGGTACCCCCTGCAAGGTTCGAGCAAGCCCCAACCCTGAATTATTGTATATTTTTTTGATTATATATATTTTTTATGGGGCATAGACAAAAATGTGAAGTATTATATCTAATCTCATGCTATTTTACAGATTTTGCCATGAGAAAGAGAGAAAATGTTGTTTTAGAGCTCGGGGATTCTTGAAAGATTGTTTTTCAGAAATATTTGTCTAAATTGTAACACAGTTTGAAATATATATTTTGATAGCCCAAAGTATCAGCTATCATACCATGTAAAGAGACATCCTATTTTTCGTATTATTCATAAACTGCAACTAACTGGATTTATGTCAACTCCGTCAGACACTATAAAAGGCCTTTCGTTTTTACATATTGTCCAACAATCAATCAATCAAAAGTATTTATAAATCCCTTTTTTCATCAGCAGATGTCAAAGTGCTATACAGAAACCCAGCCTATAGCCCCAAACAGCAAGCAATGCAGATGTAAAAGCACGGTGGCTAGGAAAAACTCCATAGAAAGGCATGAATATAGAAAGAAACCTAGAGAGGAACCAGGCTCTGAGGGGTGGCCTGTCCTCTTCTGGCTGTGCTGGGTGGAGATAGTACATGGCCATTAAGGCCAGATTGTTCTTCAAGATGTTCAAACGTTCATAGATGACCAGCAAGGTCATTCAGAGGTCGAGACAGCAGGTGCGGTAGAGAGAGTCAAAACAGCAGTTTCCAGGACAAGGTAGCATGTCTGGTGAACAGGTCAGGGTTCCATAGTCGCAGGCAGAACAATTGAAACTGGAGTAGCAGCAAGACCAGGTGTACTTGGGACAGCCAGGAGTCATTAGGCCAGGTAGTCTTGAGGCATAGTCTTAGGGTTCAGATCCTCCGGGAGGGGAGGGAAAGAGATATTTAGAGGGAGCATACTTAAATTCACATAGAACACCAGATAAGACAGGAGAATTACACCAGGTATAACAGACTGACACTACCCCCCCGGCACATGGACTATTGCAGCATAGATACTGGAGGCTGAGGCAGGGTGGGTCGGGGGACACTGTGGTCCCGTCCGACAATACCCCCGGACAGGGCCAACCAGGTAGGATATAACCCCACCCACTTTGCCAAAGCACAGCGCCCACAGCACTAGAGGGATATCAACCAACTGACTACCCCGAGACAAGGCTGAGTAAAGCCCACAAAGATCTCCTCCACCGCACAATCCCGAGGGGACGCAAAACCGGAGAGGAACATCACATCTGTGACTCAACCCACTCCCCCTTCTAGGAATGGCATAGAAGAGCACTAGAAAGCCAGTGACTCAGCCCCCGTAATAGAGTCAGAGAATCCCAGTGGAGAGAGGGGAGGTGGCCAGGCAGAGACGGCAAGGGTAGTTCGTCATTCCAGTGCCTTGCCGTTCACCTTCGCATCCCTGGGCCAGACTACACTCAATCATAGGACCTACTGATGAAATGAGTCTTCAGGAAAGACGTAAAGGTCGAGACAGAGTCTGCGTCTCTCACATGGACAGGCAGACCATTCCATAAAAATGGAGTTCTATAGGAGAAAGCCCTGCCTCCAGCTGTTTAAAACTAGGGACAATAAGGAGGCCTGAGTATTGTGACCGTAGCGTACCTACAGATATGCACGGAAGGACCAAATCGGAGAGATAGGTAGGAGCAAGCCCGTGTAATGTTTTGTAGGTTAGCAGTAAAAACTTGAAATCAGCCCTAGCCTTAACAGGAAGCCAGAGGTTAGCACTGGAGTAATATGATCACATTTTTGGGTTCTAATCAAGATTCTAGCAGCCATATTTAGCACTAATTTAAATGTATTTAGTGCTTTATCCAGGTAGCCAAAGAGTAGAGCACTGCAGTAGTCTAATCTAGAAGTGACAAAAGCATGCATTAGCTTTCTGAATAATTTTTGGACAAAACCATTTTGATTTGTCAGAGGACAAACGTTTTTGATTGATTTGTCAGAGGACAAACGTTTTTGATTGATTTGTCAGAGGACAAACCATCCACAGAGATGAACTGATGTCTATCCGACGGATAAGATCTAAACCAATCTCTCTAAAATAATGTGGTGATCGATGGTGTCAAAAGCAGCGATAAGGTCTAGGAGCACGAGGACAGATGCAGAGCCTTGGTCTGATACCAATTAAAGGTCATTTACCACCTTCATGAGTGCAGCCTCAGTGCTATGATGGGGTCTAAAACCAGACTGAAGCTTTCCGTATATTATTTGTCTTCAGGCATTGAGTGGGAGATTGGGAGATTCAATATAGGCCAAACATTTTCCAGGTCAATGTTTGGCTTTTTCAAGAGAGGCTTTATTACTGCCACTTTTAGTGAGTTTATTATGTTCAACATCGGAGGGCCAAGCACAGGAAGTAGCTCTTCCAGTAGTTTAGTTGAAATAGGGTCCAGTATGCAGCTTGAAGGTTTAGAGACCATGACTATTTCCATGAATGTGTCAAGAGATACAGGATAAAAATATGTGAGTGTTTCCATTGATCCTAGATCCTGGCAGTTCTGTGCAGACTCAGGACAATGGAGTTTGGGAGAAATACGGAGGTTCAGAGAGGAGTCCGTAATTTGCTTTCTAATGATCATTATCTTTTCATCGAAGAAGTTCATGAATTAATCTAATCACTGCTGAAGTGAAAGCCAACCTCTCTTGGAGAATGCTGCTTTTTTAGTTAGCTTTGCGAAAGTATCAAAAACACATTTTTGATTGTTCTTATTCTTCTCAGTTAGGTTGGAAAAATATGGTGATTGAGCAGCAGTGAGGGCTCGATATTGCATGGTACTGTCTTTCCAAGCTGGACAGAAGACTACCCATTTGGTAGAGTGCCATTTCCATTCTAATTTTCTGGAAGCTTGCTTCAGGGCTCAAGTATTTTCTGTATACCATGTAGCAAATTTCTTGTGACAAATGTTTTTTGTTTTTAGGGGTGCAACTGCATCTAGGGTAATATGCAAGGTTAAATTTAGATCCTCAGTTAGGTGGTTAACCAATTTTTGTACTCCGATGTCCTTTGGTAGGTGGAGGGAGTCTGGAAGGCCATCTAGGAATCTTTGGGTTGTGCGAGAATTTATAGTCACTAGTGTAACCAGGAGGAGAGGCCTCATCTAATACAGTAAATTAATCAGGCTTGAGCCATGTTTCAGTCAGGCCAATCATATCAGGATTATGATCAGTGATTAGTTCATTGACTATGACTGCCTTGGAAGTGATGGATCTAACATTAAGTAGCCCTATTTTGAGATGTGACATATCACAATCTCTTCCAATAATTAGAGTAATGGAGGAGGTCTTTATTCCAGTGAGATTGCTAGAGCGAACACAGACACGGTCTCAATGGGGATAGCTGAGCTGACAACACTGACTGTGCTTGTGGCAGACTACACTAAGGTAGCAGGCTGGCTAACTGTCTGCTACCTGGCCTGCAAGTGTTTAAAGGCCTTGATTGTTTAATATGTAAAACAAATCTCCAAACTTGTTTTTGTTTTGTTTTATAGCACTATATAATGCTCTAGGGCAAATTTCATTAGCATTTTGCCATGTTTTTCTAGATTTAGAACATAAAACAACATTTATCAAGCAAACATCTTGCATAGCAAAAACGTCAATCTTTTAAACGTAGTGTGTTGCAGAACAGTGATTACGGTATTGTTTCAGAATATTGACCAAAACATATTGACCTCCATCAGTGACAGAGTTGATGAACCACTGACGAAGTTGACAACAGATACTCAAAACAGACATATACAAGTTCAATACAAACTTTTGTAAAATATGGAAAATTATTACATTTAAAATTCCCAATAGAAACATAACTATTCTATCAGATCTTTCAGCACTGACTGAGTTGATGTTAGACAAAAAATCTGGCAGAGTTGATGTTTTACAGAGTTACAAAATGTGCATTTTTCTTATTCATTCAAGTGGTAAATGCAGTAGCAATTGTATTTTTCCTCAGTTGCTTTATGACTCTAAAACCGAATTAAATGTAACAAACAGATGAAGTTGACAGTTTATGGTCATGACCATGGTGATTCCTATCAAAAGTAGAGAACTTTACAGGCCATGAGTGCTCTTGTTGCACTATATATAATGAGGACGTGAATAAGGGGTCCTTATTTGCCATAACTCTCCTGTGACGATCTGAAGGATCAGGTTACTGTGGGTCCGCTCTACAGCATGCTCTCTCTAGAGGGGGTGTGCGGGAAGTCTGCCGTTTTATCATAAAATACACTGTCTCTACGCTCTGTAGTTCAAGAATGGAATGTAAACTGTGGAACACAGAGAGACCATTGGACATCAAAAGTTTGAATAATTAAACAATATTTATATTTTTGAGAATGTGGTAATGGTCCGTAGACGCTTAAGCGACAGCCGTGTCGAGTGGGTTTCATTTGGTGATCTCATGAAGCACAGGAAACACACAACTGTATCTCTTAAAGTGTACATTTCCCAGCTGTCAGGTCTACATCTAGATGTTGGATAAAATGAATGAGTAAATATGAAACTATTTGTGAGAAGATGTAATGTGATGTTGGCCTTCTAAACAAGATACTTGTTGAAGGAAGTATTTTTAATTTAAAGGCCCCCACCAGAGGGCAATGCCGTCCCTATTTCAATGTAATTCCTGTTCTACAGTGGAAATTCTTGATTGACCTGTTGGAGACCCCCATTCTTCATTTACTCATTGTGCTGCACTCAGGATCCAAACTCAGTTTTAGACGAGACTGAATATCTGACCAAAATGATCCTATTTACACTTTTACACTTTGACTCTAGAATAAATGTTTCTGACTCATATCGATTCCACAGGCCATTTTCACAAAGATTGTTTCCTTTTTAGGGAGAGTCGTTCATTAACCCTTTGATCGGAGGAGAGCAACCTTTTAGCTTTTAACATTTCGACCTCCAAAAAGAAAACACGACCCCGAATTGCAGAAACAAAGGTTGTAACTTGTTCGCTATCATCAGCTGATTCAGAATGTAATTTCTATCATCCTGGCACATTCCGTTGAAAATCTTTAATATAAAGCTAACTTTACCTCAGTCACATTTTCAGGAATTTCACAGCCGCAATGCATTGGAAGAGGTGGGCTGTGAGTTTTGATAGTTCTCTTCAAATAAACAACAAAACAACTTGGAAGATGGCAAATAGCGAAGCGTCTGCGGTGGTGTTCAAACGTAAGTCATTTTTGTTCTCATTAAAATTATCTCGACTACTTATAAATTGCATTTTGATTGCTGTTACAGTGCTATTTGGGTTGTTGATTGGATTAGTTTCGACTTCGTTGACTTAAAAAAATCTATATGTAAACGTTATTTCTGTACATGTTTGACATTTTACTGCATTGCTACAAACATAAGCATTTCGCTACACCCGCTATAACATCTGCTGAACTATACGTAAGCGAGCAATAAATATTTGATTTGACTATTTCATCGTACATCTTTGAAAACAGATTTCACTAGCCGATTAAACTCCACGATTTACGATGGAATTGAGCACCGACTACTGTCCACAGACTGGAGCTACTGATTTCAGGACCCAAAGATTAGCCCGCAATTACACACAACAGTGTTTTATGTGATGTCAACGCTCCAGTCCGCCGACTAGTCACGCTATCGTAAATCATGGAGTTGAGTTTAGTTGTCTATAGGAGGATTAGAAGTTACTGACTGTTTGAACAGTGACGTTAGCTACAGGGTAACTAGTTAGCTAGCTAGCTACTTGTTGTAAATACCAGGGCTTGTGTTCAAACTGTTTCAGGGTCTGATGATAATACTAGGCATTTAATTCAGTGGCGAATAACACCTGTTCACCGGCCGGAGAAATGCCACAACAAAGGTTTTGAGTAAGTCATGTGGGAGAAGGAGGTGACTGCCAAGGAGGCACGCCGTATGGCCATTTTAGAGGCCATGATTAAGAAGTAGTTATACGTATTGTATTTATAGATATTAATTTATACCTTTTCTACTGTTTTTGGTGAAGTCTTGAAGTGTATTTCTGTTTAGTCATTGAAAAGTGTTTCTTCTTTATAGTAAATATTTTTATTTGATACCGGTACATCTACTGTTGGTATGTTTTACTTTCAACATTCCAAAAGGTACTCACATCTGAGCCATCTTGTTGCAGGTGCATGGTAACAACTAGAGAACTTGAAGCTTACATGTCAGCCTCTTGGCCTTTATCAGAGCTTTTTGTTCTACTAAACTAAATACTATCCCATCTTTGGCTAATATGTGTATGGTACACTCAAGTTTACTCCAAATACATTGTTCCAAATGCTAGCTACTTAGCTAACGTTAGCCCCAAACAACAACACTGCATAGTTTGTGAAAGGTCAATGGGTGTCATATGTGAAGCCGTAACTGATGGTGCATTCAAGACACCTGGGAAATCTGGAAAAAAAACTAGCTCTGACTGGGAAAATTATTATTCGCCTATTTCAGCCTCACCCGTTGCTGACAGTTGTATAAAATCAAGCACACAGCCATGCAGTCTCCATAGACAAACATTGGCAGTAGAATGGCCCATACTGAAGAGCTCAGTGACTTTCCGTCATAGGATACCACCTTTCCAATAAGTCAGTTTGTCAAAGTTTGGCCCTGCTAGAGCTGCCCCAGTCAACTGTAAGTGCGGTTATTGTGAAATAAAAACATCTAGGAGCAACAATGGCTCAGCCGTGAAGTGGTAGGCCACACAAGCTCATAGAATGGGACCGCTGAGTGCTCAATTCACTTCCGAATTCCAAACTGCTTCTGAGCCAGTTTCGTCATAGCGATTGAAGAAACTTTCAAAGTTCTTGACATTTTCCGCGTTTACTGACCTTCATGTCTTAAAGTAATGATGGATTAATTTATTTGAGCTGTTCTTGCCATAATATGGACTTGGTCTTTTATCAAATAGGGCTATTTTCTGTATACAAAACCTACCTTGTCACAACACAACCGATTGACTCAAAACGCATTAAGAAGGAAATAAAGAACGCAAACCTGTTAATTGAAATGCATTCCAGGTGACTACCTCATGAAGCTGGTTGAGAGAATAAAGCTGGTTGAGAGGTGGCTACTTTGAAGAATCTAAAATCTAAAATATATTTTGATTTTGTTTAACACTTTTTTGGTTGCAGCATGGTTCCATTTGTGTTATTTTATAGTTTTGATGTCTTCACTATTATTCTACAATGTAGAACCATTGAATGAGTAGGTGTCCAAACTGACTGGTACTATATAAAAAAAATTAAAGTATCCAGACCCTAAGCTGTGAGACTCGAAAATGAGCTCAGGTGCATCCTTTTTCCATTGATCATCCTTGAGATCTTTCTACAATTTGAATTGAGTCCACCTGTGGTAAAATCAATAGACACATCTGTCTATATAAGGTCCCACAGTTGACAGTGCATGTCAGAGCAACAACCAAGCCATGAGGTCAAATGATACATGACTGTGTCGAGGCACAGATCTGGGGAAGAATAACAAAACATTTCTGCAGCATTGAAGGTCCCCAAGAACACTGTGGCCTCCATCATTCTTAAATGGAAGAAGTTTGGAACCACCAAGACTCTTGCTAGAGCTGGCCGCCTTGCCAAACTAAGCCATTGGGGGAGAAAGCCATTGGGCTCTTGGTCAGGGAAGTGACCAAGAACTCAATGGTCACTGACAGAGCTCTAGAGTTCCTCTGTGGAGATGGGATAACCTTCCAGAAGGACAACCATCTTTGCTTATGGTAGAGTGGCCAGCTAGAAGCCACTCCTCAGTAAAAGGCACATGACAGCCCGCTTGGAGTTTGCCAAAAGGCACTTAAAGGACTTTCAGACCCTGAGAAACAAGATTCTCTGGTTTGATGAAACCCAGATTGAACTCTTTGGTCTGAATGCCAAGCGTCATGTCTGGAGTAAACCAGGCACCATCCCTATGGTGAAGCATGATGGTGGCAGCATCATGCTGCGGGGATGTTTTTCAGCAGCAGGGACTTTGTGGTCTCGTCCATAGGGCACCAGTTAGGTTCCACTGGAGAGAGAGGAGAATCTGGATCAGTTACAGTCATTAACAACGTAGCAGTACTTCAAATACATAGAATGGTGGTTAACGTTCGTTCAGCTCTCCCAGAGCAGAGTTTGATTGGTTCTTCTCTAGCAGGGTACACAATCTCTCCTGGTAGCGGCTCCTCTCTCCCCACCCAGGGGTAGCAGCAGCGTTAGTCAACAGCAGCGGTGGTAGAGTTAGCTTGAGGGTGGCAAGTCCCATCTGATGCTTCTGTCTGATCTGCTGCAGCATGGACTAAAAGCCTTGTTCACATGTATTTATACATGTTTTATGTATGTGTTTGTCTCCTATGAATTGGAGATTGTCAGTATTTTGGGTAGATTGCAGTTGTGAATTCTTATTAGATGGGTTGGTTGGCAGTTTGAAGTGACTCTGTCACCTTGTGTGAATGATCGGGAGACAGGCGCTGGAATGCTTAACAGGGTTTTTATTTCATCCAAATTACAGCGTGCCATGTAGAGGCACAGGGACGAAGACCAAACAAACACATATCCAAAACACAGGGTTGAAACCCAAACAAAAGTTCCCCGAATAAATACACCGAGACGAGACCCGTAACATACACACACAATGATACCACACCGGATGAGCCCCGTAATCACCTGCGCAATACAAGCGGCACGAAAGCCAAAACACAGCACAGGTACTCACACGACCAATGGACATTAAAACAATAATCGGTAGCCCAATTGTCACGATTGTCTAAGGTGGAAACAGCGGACCAAAGCGCAGCGTTGTGAGCGTACATACTTCTTTATTATAAGATGTCACCAACAAAACAATAAACATCAAACTGAAACCGTGAAGCCAACGTAGTGCTCACAGGCGACTATACATGGACAACTACCCACAAAAACAGGTGGAAAAAAGGCTACCTAAGTATGGTTCTCAATCAGAGAGAACGATAGACAGCTGCCTCTGATTGAGAAACACACCCGGCCAAACACACAGAAATACAAATCATAGAAAAAGGGACATAGAATGCCCACCCAAATCACACCCTGACCAAACCAAAATAGAGACATATAAAGCTCTCTACGGTCAAGGCGTGACACCATTTGTGAACCAAAGGGCACATTTATACAATTATAATCAGTAGGAATGGGGACCAGGTGTGCGTAATGACACAGTTCAGTTCCTAGAGGTCGGTGACGTAGACCTCCGAAACTGGTGCATGGAATGAGCAACGGTAATGGAGGGATCCGTATTTTTTTTGCATATACGATTTGAATCTGTTCTTTTTCCTGCAGATTGAACAGCCAAAAGGCACATGGAATCAGATATTTCAAGCCACATTTTAAACCACCTTCGTAATCTGATTCCTTGCCATGCAAAGTGGTTTTTAGACTCATTAGGCATATCTTGTTGCTTGCTAGCTATTCTGGTAGTTTGACAAGAACATGTGGTAGCTAACTAGTTTGTTAATAGTTTACAAACAAATTAGTAAATGTGCGAGAAAGCTAAACAGCTATATAGCTAGCTAGTTGACTACTGTGGCTAGACAAAATAAAAGTTATCCTTTGACACTTTAAAAGTGTTCTTACACAATGATTTTGAACATTCAAAGCTACTTCTTCTTCATCATCATTTTATGGCACACTACAGCTATTGGTGTATTGCCGCCACCTACTGTACGGGTAGTGAACGATAAATCAAATAAAATACAAATATCCAGGAGGTGGGGTGGAATACCAACATCATATACAATACAAAAATAAATCCCCAAAATCCCCACCCCACTCCTTCAGTGATAATCCAAATCACATCCCTTCACAGGCTCATGTGCCTGTGTGGACGGAAAATTCATTGACAGGATTCCTGGTAGTGCCTTTGCTGCAAAATCCCTGAGTCCCCAAAAACTTTCAGCTGCAATCACAATGATCTTTTCAGATTTGTTCTTTATTTGCACTGTGCAGTTTATAACCAATGCAATATATGATACTAAGTCCACCTTTTTAACATGCAACGTGCCAGGGTCCTATTGGCGAGTAACATTTACTGATGTCTCTAATCCAGCTACCATGGTTTCTTCAACTTTACTCCCTTGTTCCACTCTTCTCACCCCCTCCGGATAGGAGAGGCTGAACAGCCATTATTCTTGTCACCTCGGTCTCCTTCACAAGAGGGCACCTTCTGGTGCATGCTCACCACCAGAATTGCAGCATTTTGTCTCAACTGGCATACAATACTCCTGCTGTCTACATAGACTTAACACATGTCCAAATAGTTTACATTTATCACACTGCAAGGGGTTTTGGCCCGAAAGCTCTTACAGGATATCTCACATTACCCAAATACTGTGGGGCAAAAAAGTATTTAGTCAGCCACCAATATTGCAAGTTCTCCCACTTAAAAAGATGAGAGGGGCCTGTAATTTTCATCATAGGTACACTTCAACTATGACAGAAAAAATGAGAAAAAAAAAGAAAATCACATTGCAAGATTTTTAATGAAAAGCCTTTTTAAAATCTGACATGTTGGCTGGATTCACAGCAAATGTAGCTTTAATTTGGTATCTTACATGTGTGATTTAATGAAAGTTAGAATTTTATAGTATTTTATTTGAATGTAGTGCTCTGCATTTACCCTGGTAATTGGCCAGGTGGGACATTTGCATCCCGCCTATCTCAGAGAGGTTTTAATGCAACCGCTGTGTCAGATTTAATTTTTTTTACGGAAAAAGCATAATCTGAGAACGGTGCTCAGAGCCCAATCCAGCCAAAGAAATACCCACCATGTTGGAGTCAACAGAAGTTAGAAATAACACTATAAATATTAACTTACCTTTCATGATCTTCATCAGAAGGCACTCCCAGGAATCCCAGTTCTACAATAAATGACTGATTTGTTCCATAAAGTTCCATAAAGTCCATAATTTATGTCCAAATAGCCACTTGTTGTTAGCGTGTTCAGCCCAGTAATCCATTTTCATGAGGCGCGAGCACTTCGTCCAATCAAAAACTCAAAAAGTTCCATTACAGGTCGTAGAAACAAGTCAAATGATGTATGGAATCAATCTTTGGGATGTTTTTAACATAAATCATCAATAAGGTTCCAACCGGAGAATTCCTATGTCTGAAGAAAAGCACTGGAATGAGAGCTAACTCTCTCGTGGCCGCGCATCATGAGACCAAGGCACCCTGCCAGACCACTGACTCAAACAGGTCTCATGAGCCCCTCCTTTATAGTAGAATCCTCAAACAAGTTTCTAAAGACGGTTGACATCCAGTGGAAGCCGTAGGAAGTGCAACTTGACTATGAGTTCTGTTATACTCACAGACATCATCATATCCAATGCTAATAATAATATGCATATATTAGCATCTGGGACAGAGTAAGAGGCAGATCACTCTGGGCACGCTATTCATCCAAAAGTGAAAATGCTGCCCCCTATCCCAAAAAGGTTAACTTGTTTTGTTCACCTGTTAACCTCTCTAGCGTACGTGGGACAGTAGCGTCCCACCTTTTCAACAGTCAGTGAAACTGCAGGGCGCCAAATTCAAAACAACAGAAATCCCATAATTCAAATTCCTCAAACATACAAATATTTTACACCATTTTAAAGATACACTTGTTGTAAATCCAGACACAGTGTTTGATTTCAGAAAGGCTTTACAACGAAAGCAAACCAAACGATTATGTTAGGTGAGTGCCTGTTCACAGAATAACCGAGCCATTTTGCCAGCCAAAGAGAGGATTCACAAAATGCAGAAATATAGATAACATTAATCACTAACCTTTGATGATCTTCATCAGATGACACTCATAGGACTTCATGTTACACAATACATGTATGTTTTGTTCTGTAAAGTCCATATTTAGATCAAAAAATCTTAGTTTACATTGGCGCGTTACTTTCAGAAGTTCCAAAACATCCGGTGATTTTGCAGAGAGCCACATCAATTTACAGAAATACTTATAATAAACATTGCTAAAAGATACAACTGTTATGCATGGAATTTTAAATGCACTTCTCCTTAATGCAATCACTGTGTCAAATTTCAAAAAAGCTTTACAGAAAATGCAAACCATGCAATAATCTGAGGTTGGCGCTCAGAGGCCTATCAAGAAAAATATATATCTGCCATATTGTGCAGTCAACAGAAGTCAGAAATAACATGATAAATATTCACTTATCTTTGATGATATTCATCAGAATGCACTCCCAGGAATCCCAGTTCCACAATAAATGTTTGTTTTGTTCAATAATGTCCATCAATTATGTCCAAATTCCTCCTTGTTGTTCTAGTGTTCAGTACACTTTCCAAACTCACAACGCGCTGTCAAGTCCAGGGGAAAGTACGGATGAAAAGTTAAAAAAGTTATATTACAGTCTGTACAAACATGACAAATGAAGTTGTGATTCAATCTTTAGGATGTTTTAAACAATGTTTCAACCGGAGAATTCCTTTGTCTTCAGAAGTGCGATGGAACAGAGCTCGTTCAAGTCATGGTATACCTTACTCAATCCCCTCTCATTCAGCCCCCTTCACAGTAGAAGCATCAGACAAGGTTCTAAAGACTGTTGACATCTAGTGGAAACCTTAGGAAGTACAACATTACCAATATCCCACTGTATCTTCAATAGGAGCTGAGTTGAAAATCGACCAACCTCAGATTTCCCACTTCCTGGTTGGATTTTTTCCCAGGTTTTTGCCTGCCATATGAGTTCTGTTATATTCACAGACATCATTCAAACAGTTTTAGAAATGGAGTGTTTTCTATCCAAATCTACTAATAATATGCATATTCTAGCTTTTATGGCTTTGTAGCAGACCGTTTATTCTGGGCATGCTTTTCATCCAGATGTGAAAATACTGCCCCCTGCCCCAAATAAGTTAAAGTAAGCGTTAGACGGAAAGACAGAGGTAGAGTATGATGGTGATTGAAAGGGAAATTGATTTAATGGAAACAGAGATGTAGACTAGTGTGGATAACAAAGGAAATAGGAAGTTAAATGGAAAGTAAGAATTTCAAATGAATTGTTTGGACTGAATAAGATTAGTGAAAACTAACAAAATGTTTATTTTCTCTCCCTTTGAAATGTTTCCAGAGGCTGTTGCCTTGGGAGAGCAGTTAGTAAAATTCAGCAGTTTTATAAAAGTATAAAGGTATCAGATCCGGCCATAGAGGGAGCTCCCAAATAAGTAAGGCCTGGCCGTTGGTTTCTTTGTTTTTGCCCTACATTTTACCACACACACCAACACGCACACGCACACACAAATCACCTGTTCTGAATATTTTTTAAGTGGTGATAATACCATGTTTGATTTATTGCGTGGGGTATTTTTTAATTTGGTTGTAAACTGGGTATCCAGAATGATGGAAATGTTTTTAAATGTTTTCTGAGGTACGGGGAAAAAAACACTTAATAGGATTGAATGATATTTGTTCTGACTTCCTGGTGAGGCCTGATAACCCTCATTAGAAAGACTGGAGGCATTGGGTGACATTCAAATGGGCTATGTAAACACTAATAATTAGGAGGAAGTTTATAATTTAGCAATAGTCCTATTTGTGATTTGGATCATGAGAAGGAGAGAGAGAATGAGGGACACCTGTCTCTAGTCTATTTTACCATTAACTTATGTGATATACTTATTTTCTTATGGAGTTATCAAGAGTTGTAATTCTAATTTGATTTGTTATTCTAATTTGTTTATTTTTTATTAACGGTCCCCTGGGGCCCTTTGGTAAATATGCAAATGTATTTATTATTCCCCAAGGATTGGCCCTCTAACTCCCTGACTCTGTAAATTTGCAGTGAGATCGCCAAGATGATAGGGTATAAGAGTATAAACCAATTTGGGAAGAAAACAATTTTAACTGTGTATTCTTATTCTCGTTGACAATATTGGTAGTAGTAATAATTTGTCATACAGTAAATCATTTGTCTGGATTTCCTGAATCAGAAATGCCCTAAACTACACTGTTGTTCTGGTCTGTCCTCTCTGGGTTATTGCGAAAGATGACCACAGATGATGTCTAGATGCATGGAAGGGATAATTTGACCATGAACGGTGTGGGCGTGAATCCCATCTAATTGGCTGAAGCAATGGCAACAATGTTGTTCACAGCATCCAGTTGAAGCTATCAACTGCCTTTTCTCTCATGCCTTTTTCTCTCAGAAGTGCGACATGAGTCCACGTGGAGTGAGCATGGAGAGAGATTCCATCCAAACTTCTCTCATGTTGCTGGTGTACTGGTGGGAAATTGGACAAGACATAATGGACTGCAAAGGACAATGGGAGCTCAGGTAAGAGGTATTGTCAAGGGCCATCCACTTTGAACAGGGGCCATTTGGAAGGAAACACCATCTGAAGAAAAACATGAAGACACGACAGAAGGAGGAATCCCGGGACAGGACGGGACGGGATGGGGGGGGTCAACCGTGACCGTAATTGTTTATTTTGGGTATCATGTTGATTGTGGAGGTATGCATACATCGAAATGTATAGTGATTTAGACTAAGACTGCATAGAGATACCGATCTGACATTAACATGCCACACACAACAGTTTAAGACAGGGATAAATGGTGGCTGTAATGAGAAAAGTTATTACTGGTAATAAGAAGTACAAACTGTCTGTATACGGTCCCTTCTTTGTAAATGTACATTCTAACTGTGTTGGTGTGTGCTAAGTTGAAGTTTTAGAAATTGAGTGATAGACTCAACAAGGAGCATTGAAAACTGTCATTGATAGTAGGGGTTTTGCTTTAACATGTTTTCAGAACTCTCATTTTAAAGCATATCAATACATATGACTTTCTGGATGATATAGTACAATTGACTTGAGGACGTTTAATATGTTTATAACTATGTAAGTGGACTATCAGTAGTGACTCATGTGTTATGGGTTAGATAGAATGATTCATTGTGCAAAATGTATTTGTAGCCAGAGGCTAAGTACATACAGGTACAGAATGTTTGCATAAGAGTGTGCCAAATGATAGGTGACCATTGCTGTACATTCATACAATCTCTCCCTATCTACGTCCTACAGTTCACAAAATATCCTCTTGGTTCTCTTTCCCCTATCCCCATTTTTCAACCCCAAACCCTGAGCTACATAGCTAATTAATAATTAATAAATAATGTCCTTAATTCAACACACCTGTTCTTCCAGGTAGGTTAAATCAAAAACATGAAGTGCCTGCAGCACCCCAGGACCAGGGTTACGTACCTCTAACATTATGTGTCGGACAGAACACACACACACATACACACACGCACACGCACACGCACACACGCACACGCACACGCACACACACACACACACACACACACACACACACACACACACACACACACACACACACACACACACACACACACTTATTTTATTGTGAGATTTCTGCAATTACAACTCAACAACAGTGGCCACACTGTTGATCCCTCACTTAACTCTTAGAACTACCCATCCCGGATCCGGGAGAATTGTCATCAACTACACTAATTAGCATAGTGCAACGGTCAAAGAATATTACTAGAAAATATTAATATTCATAAAATCACAAGTAAAATATAGTGAAACACAGCTTAGCCTTTTGTTAATCACCCTGTCATCTCAGATTGTGAAATTATGCTTTACAGCCAAAGCAAGACAAGCGTTTGTGTAAGTTTATCAATAGCCTAGCCTAGCATTATGTCCAGCTAACAGCAGGAAGCTTGGTCACGAAAATCAGAAAAGCAATCAAATTAACCTTTTACCTTTGATGATCTTCGGATGTATTCACTGACGAAACTCCCAATTAGACAGCAAATGTTCCTTTTGTTCCATAAAGATTATTTTTATACCCAAAATTCCTCTGTTTGTTTGTCACGTTCTGTTGAGAAATCCACCAGAAATAGCGGTCACGACAACGGCGAGAAAAAAAAATCTAATTATATCCATAATATCGACAGAAACATGGCAAACATTTTTTATAATCAATCCTCAAGGTGTTTTTCAAATATCTATTCAATAATATATCAACTGGGACAATTGACTTTTCAGTAGGAGTGAGAGAAAAAATTACTACCTCTGTCTTTTACGCAAGAATCACTCTGAGAGCCCTCAGCTGGCCACTTACGCAATGTAGTCGTTTACGCTCATTCTTCAACATAAAGGCGTGAAACTACGTCACAATGCTGTAGACACCTTAGGGAATATGTAGAAAAAGGAATCTGGTTGATATCCATTTCAGTGGCCCATAGGGGTACATAGGAAGACACCGGTTTCAAAACATGAGTCACTTCCTGATTGGATTTTTCTTAGGCTTTCGCCTGCAATATCAGTTCTGTTATACTCACAGACAATATTTTGACAGTTTTGGAAACGTTAGAGTGTTTTCTATCCTAAGCTGTCAATTATATGCATATTCTTGCATCTGGTCCTGAGAAATAGGCGGTTTACTTTGGGAATGTTATTTTTCCAAAAATAAAAATAGTGCCCCCTAGTTTCAAGAGGTTATTAAACCACACACGAATGCAAACATTTTATTTAAGATTACATTAAATACCAGTACTTTATTTGAATCAACAAATTGAATTACATTAACAATGATTAAAACATTTCAAAGGTCTTGGATAAAAGGTTAAAAGGACACAAGGATACAAAAATCATCTTTCTCCATACAGCTACTGTAGGCTGCCCATAACAGTTGTAACAGAGCAGTACTTCACCAGTTGCTCTGCTCTTAGACAGGCCTGCAATCTGAAGGCCACATACCGTAAGCCTATGTACATGGCCGAGACGGCCATCAAATTGCACTTACAGTGGGACAAAAAAGTACTTAGTCAGCCACCAATTGTGCAAGTTCTCCCTCTTAAAAAGATGTGAGAGGCCTGTAATTTTCATCATAGGTACACTTCAACTACAACAGACAACATGAGGAAAAAAAATCCAGAAAATCACATTGTAGGATTTTTTTATGAATTTATTTGCAAATGATGGTGGAAAATAAGTACCTAGTGTACCTATGATGAAAATTACAGGCCTCTCTCATCTGTTTAAGTGGGAGAACTTGCACAATTGGTGGTTGACTAAATACGTTTTTGCCTAACTGTATATCCAAGGCTGTCTGAGCGTGACACGAGGTTATGCTAGTTCAGATGCTTGTAAACAAAGGCCGGATCCATTTAACAGTGAAATGAGCAGCCCCTCTCCACAAAAACAATATTTGGTACAGAGGAAACTATATCATCATCATCAAACCAACTTCCTCTTAGACAATACGTTTATGGAGGTGTGTTTGCTGTTGGTGAGGCTACCTGTCTCATCTCAATGGCTATCTGGTCATTGAGGCGGTCATGTCTAGCTATGTACATGTCCTTGTATGAACAACAACCAATCAACACACACCATTACAATTGACAGTGTGTAAGACACAGAATAGGTCATGGTTTGCAGTGCACCAGAGTGCTACATTGTTATGTTGTTGTTTCACATTTTTAGGTATTAATTTTTTATTTAACGTTTATTTAACTAGGCAAGTCAGTTAATAACAAGATCGTATTTACAATGACGGCCGAACTTAAGGCAAAAGGCCTCCTGCTGGGACAGGGGCCTGGGATTAAAAAATGTAAAATAAACACAATATAAATATAGGACAAAGTACACGTCACAACAGGAGCGACAACACTACATAAAGACACCTAAGACAACAACATAGCAAGGCAGCAACACACGACAACACAGCATGGTAGCAACACAAAATAACAACAACATGGTAAAAACACAACATGGTAGCAGCACACAACATGGTACAAACATTATTGGGCACAGACAACAGCACAAAGGGCAAGAAGATAGAGACAACAATACATCACACAAAGCAGTAACAACTGTCAGAAAGAGTGTCCATGATTGATTCTTTGAATGAAGAGATTGAGATAAAACTGTCCAGTTTGAGTGTTTGTTGCAGCTCGTTCCAGTCGTTAGCTGTAGCGAACTGAAAAGAGCAACGACCCAGGGATGTGTGCGCTTTGGCGACCGTTAACAGAATGTGACTGGCAGAACGGGTGTTGTAAGTGGAGGATGAGGGCTGCGGTAGATATCTCAGATAGGGGGGAGTGAAGCCTAAGAGGGTTTTATAAATAAGCATCAACCAGTGGGTCTTGCAACGGGTATACAGATATGACCAGTTCACAGAGGAGTATAGAGTGCAGTGATGTGTCCTATAAGAAGCATAAGAAGCATATGTCCTATAAGAACATCCAGCCGCTCGAGAGCACCGTTACCTGCCGATCAATAAGTTATGTCTCCATAATCTAGCATGGGTAGGGTGGTCATCTGAATCAGGGTTAGTTTGGCAGCTGGGGTGAAAGAGGAGTGATTACCATAAAATAAACAAGGTCTAGATTTAACTTTAGCCTGCAGCTTTGATATGTTCTGAGAGATAGACAGTGCACCGTCTAGCCATACTCCCAAGTACTTTTATGAAGTGACTACCTCAAGCTCTAAACCCTCAGAGGTAGTAATACGGTTAAGTGTAGAGAAAGCTTGTTGGACACTAAGAAAGCTTTGTTGTGGAGTATTTAACACAAAATCCGGGGAGGGGCCAGCTGAGTACAAGACTGTATCATTTGCATATAAACTCAGAAAAAAAGAAACATCCTCTCACTGTCTGCATATATTTTCAGCAAACTTAACATGTGTAAATATTTGTATGAACATAACAAGATTCAACAACAGACATAAACTGAACAAGTTCCACAGATATGTGACTAACAGAAATGGAATAGCGTGTCCCTGAAAAAAAGGGGGGGGGGCAAAATCAAACGCAACAGCCAGTATCTGGTGTGGCCACCAGCTGCATTAAATACTGCAGTGCATCTCTTCCTCATGGACTGCACCAGATTTGCCAGTTCTTGTTGTGAGATGTTACCCCACTCTTCCACCAAGGCACCTGCAAGTTCCCGGACATTTCTGGGGGTACTGGCACTAGCCCTCACCCTCCGATCCAACAGGTCCCAGACATGCTCAATGGGATTGAGATCCGGGCTCTTCGCTGGCAATGGCAGAACACTGATATTCACAGAACGAGCAGTATGGCTGGTGGCATTGTCATGCTGTAGGGTCATGTCAGGATGTGCCTGCAGGAAGGGTACCACATGAGGGAGGAGGATGTCTTCCCTGTAACGCACAGCGTTGAGATTACCTGCAATGACAACAAGCTCAGTCCGATGATGCTGTGACACACCGCCCCAGACCATGAACGACCCTCCACCTCCAAATCGATCCCACTCCAGAGTACAGGCCTCGGTGTAACACTAATTCCTTAGACGATAAATGCAAATCCAACCATCACTCCTGGTGAGACAAAACCGCGACTCGTCAGTGAAGAGCACTTTTTGCCAGTCCTGTCTGGTCAAGCGATGGTGGGTTTGTGCCCAAAGTCAACATTGTTGCCGGAGATGTCTGGTGAGGACCTGCCTTACAACAGGCCTACAAGCCATCAGTCCAGCCTCTCTCAGCCTTTTGCAGACAGTCTGAGCACTGATAGAGGGATTGTGTGTTCCTGGTGTAACTCGGGCAGTTGTTGTTGCCATCCTGTACATGTCCCACAGGTGTGATGTTCGGATGTACCGATCCTGTGCAGGTGGTACACGTGGTCTGCCACTGTCAGGACGATCAGCTGTCCATCCTGTCTCCCTGTAGCGCTGTCTTAGGCGTCTCACAGTACGGACATTGCAATTTATTGCCCTGGCCACATTTGCGGTCCTCATGCCTCCTTGCAGCATGCGTAAGGCAGGTTCACGCAGATGAGCAGTGACCCTGGGCATCTTTCTTTTGGTGTTTTTCAGAGTCAGTAGTAGAACGGCCTCTTTAGTGTCCTAAGTTTTCATAACTTTGACCTTAATTGCCTACCGTCTGTAAGCTGTTAGTGTCTTAATGACTGTTCCACAGGTGCATGTTCATTAATTGTTTATGCATCATTGAACAACATGGGAAAGCATGGGAAACAGTTTTTAAACACTTTACAATGAAGATCTGTATTTTTACGAATTATCTTTGAAAGACAGGGTCCTTTTTTTGCTGAGTTTAAATGGATGAGAGAGCTTCCTACTGCCTGAGATATGTTGTTGATGTAAATTGAGAAGAGCGTGGGGCCTAGGATCGAGCCAGCAAAACACCAGTCTCAACTTCAACAGTGAAGAGGCGACACCAGGATGCTGGCCTTCTAGGCAGAGTTGCAAAGAAAAAGCCATATCTCAGACTGGCCAATAAAAAGAAAAGATTAAGATGGGCAAAAGAACACAGACACTGGACAGAGGAACTCTGCCTAGAAGGCCAGCATCCTGGAGTCGCCTCTTCACTGTTGACGTTGAAACTGGTGTTTTGCGGGTACTATTTAATGAAGCTGCCAGTAATGAAGCTGACAGTTGTGGACTTGTGTGGCGTCTGTTTCTCAAACTAAACATTCGAATGTACTTGTCCTCTAGCTCAGTTGTGTACCGGGGCATCCCACTCCTCTTTCTATTCTGGTTAGAGCCAGTTGGCGCTGTTCTGTGAAGGCAGTAGTACACAGAGTTGTATGAGATCTTTAGTTTCTTGGCAATTTCTCGCATGGAATAGCCTTCATTGGTCAGAACATGAATAGACTGACGAGTTTCTGAAGAAATACCTTTGTTAATGTCCATTTTGAGCCTCTAATCGAACCCACAAAAGCTGATGCTCCAGATTTTTTAAATTTTATTTTTTTATTTCACCTTTATTTAACCAGGTAGGCTAGTTGAGAACAAGTTCTCATTTGCAACTGCGACCTGGCCAAGATAAAGCATAGCAGTGTGAACAGACAACACAGAGTTACACATGGAATAAACAATTAACAAGTCAATAACACAGTAGAAAAAAATGGGCAGTCTATATACAATGTGTGCAAAAGGCATGAGGAGGTAGGCGAATAATACAGTTTTGCAGATTAACACTGGAGTGATAAATGATCAGATGGTCATGTACAGGTAGAGATATTGGTGTGCAAAAGAGCAGAAAAATAAATAAATAAAAACAGTATAAAAAACAGTATGGGAATGAGGTAGGTGAAAATGGGTGGGCTATTTTCCTATAGACTATGTACAGCTGCAGCGATCGGTTAGCTGCTCGGATAGCTGATGTTTGAAGTTGGTGAGGGAGATAAAAGTCTCCAACTTCAGCGATTTTTGCAATTCGTTCCAGTCACAGGCAGCAGAGTACTGGAACGAAAGGCGGCCAAATGATGTGTTGGCTTTAGGGATGATCAGTGAGATACACCTGCTGGAGCGCGTGCTACGGATGGGTGTTGCCATCGTGACCAGTGAACTGAGATAAGGCGGAGCTTTACCTAGCATGGACTTGTAGATGACCTGGAGCCAGTGGGTCTGGCGACGAATAAGTAGTGAGGGCCAGCCGACTAGAGCATACAAGTCGCAGTGGTGGGTGGTATAAGGTGCTTTAGTGACAAAACGGATGGCACTGTGATAGACTGCATCCAGTTTGCTGAGTAGAGATAATCAACTAGTGTAAAGAAGGCCAGTTTTATTGCTTCTTTAATTAGGACAACAGTTGTCAGCAGTGCTAACATAATTGCCAAAGGGTTTTCTAATGATCAATTAGCCTTTTAAAATGATCAACTTTGATTAGCTAACACAACGTGCCATTGGAACACAGGAGTGATGATTGCTGATAATGGGCCCATGTACGCCTATGTAGATATTTCATTAAAAATCTGCTGTTTCCAGCTATAGTAGTCATTTACAACATTAACAATGTCTACACTGTATTTCTGATCAATTTTATGTGGACTAAAAATGTGTTTTTCTTTAAAAAACAAGGACATTTCTAAGTGACCCCAAACTTTTGAACGGTCGTGTACTTCCTCTAACAGTAGCTCAACAGTTTTCCCAAGTTGGGCAAGCAAGCGCCTTTGACTGTTGGCCCAAATGATGTATGTCCTAACCCCCCACACACACAAAACATGAATCTTTTGCCCAACAACACTATCACTAGTGTGTAGAATATAACACTTTGCTCTATCTCCAGTTAAGCTAAGAGGAACCAGTTAGTTTCTGTAAGCTCTTGGCTGAGCGCCCAGATATTATGGAGTCATTCTACACACACAACAGTTAGAACAGGCCTCTTATTAATGCACACACACTTTTCTATCTTATATGAGTTAGTTTCTTTAACAATCTCAAGCCCAATGCCTAGGCTTAAAGAAGGATATTTTAGTACACAAGCATTAGTAAGGTTTAACAGAAAATGCCCTCAAATGCCCCTGTGTCATTGTTCTGTTGAAAAACAAATGTTAGTCCCACTAAGCGCAAACCAGATGGCATATCGCTGAAGAACGCTGTGGTAGCCATGCTGGTTAAGTGTGCCTTGAATTCTAAATAAATCACTGACAGTGTCACCAACAAAGCACCACACATCATCACACCTCCTCCTCCATGCTCCACGGTGGAAACCATATTTGCAGAGATCATCAATTCACCTACTTTTTGTGCCTCACAAAAACACAGCGGTTGGACCAAAGGACAGATTTCCACCGGTCAAATGTCCACTACTCATGTTTCTTGGCCCAAGCAAGTCTCTTCTTAATATTGGTGTCCTTTAGTAGTGGTTTCTTTGCAGCAATTCGACCATGAAGGCCTGATTCACACAGTCTCCTCTGAACAGTTGTTGAGATGTGTTACTGTTACTTGAAATCCGTGAAGAATTTATTTGGGCTGCAATCTGAGGTGCAGTTAATTGCCGATTTCTGAGGCTGCTAAGTTAAATAAACTTATCCTCTGCAGCAGAGCTAACTCTGGGTCTTCTTTTCCTGTGGCGGTCCTCATGAGAGCTAGTTTCATCATAGCGCTTTATGGCTTTAAGTTCTTGAAAGGTTCTAGATGGACTGACCTTCATGTCTTATGTCTTATATGAGCAGTTCCTGCCATAATTTGGACATGGTATTTTACCAAATAGGGCTATCTTCTGCATACCAACCCTACCTTGTCACAACACAAAAGATTGGCTCAAGCACATTAAGTAGGATAGAAATGTAACAAATTTACTTTAAACAATGCACACCTGTTAATTGAAATGCATTCCAGGTGACTAGCTCATGAAGCTGGTTGAGAGAATGCCAAGAGTGTGCAAAGCTGTCATCAAGGCAAAGGGTGGCTACTTTGAAGAATCTCAAATATAAAATATATTTAGATTTGTTTAACACTTTTTTTGATTCTATATGTGTTATTTCATAGTTTTGATGTTTTCTCTATTATACTACAATGTTGAAAATAGTCAAATAAAGAAAAACCCTTGAATGAGTAGGTGTCCACACTTTTGACTGGTACTGTATATATTTTATTTGTTAGACCAGAATGATTTTAGTAGGTTATGTCCATCTACTAATCTCTTAAAATATGTTGACTTGCCTTTCACCATAGCCAGCTAGCTAGCTATTGTATCTAACCTAGCTAACTACATATACTAGCCATCATATTGTTTGTAGCTTGCCACAAGCACCATGCCTGATCTGTCTCCGTGTGTCACTCCTTGCTAACCGTCTGTCCTAGCCAGCATAACAAAGAGCTTAGCCTATTCCTTTCTTATCCAGAAATACTAGTTTAATAAATTAAGAGTATTTCAAAAAACAGTATGAAGTATGAAGATAGGCTAAAACGAAGTTGAAGTAATACCATGTTCAACTACTTAAAGACATTGTCTGGAATCTAGGTTGTGCCTTTAGATTCAGAGAAAATGAACAACTAAGGAACAATGTTTCACTTTTCTCATTGCCTTCTCAAACCCCTGCCTGTTTTGTTTCACAAATGTTCCAGGTGATCTTGCGATGTTGCACCTCTGGGTTTAGAAGCTGGTATTTCTGTCTGAGCACTGATACACACGGCGAGGTGTGGCTTCACGTGACCACACCCCTGAGTAGTGTACAGACATAGGGTACTCCATTTACTTCCATGTTATATTGCCTACTTTACTCATAACCCGACAATTGCTGTATTTAAAAAAAAAATTCTATAAACATTTTGGTTATGCTTGGTTGGTCGTTTTAACATACTTCCATGTCTTCTTAACCTGTTACTCCTACCCCCTACTTTTTTGAACATTCTGTTAAAAATCGTGCAACATTTCAGCGCCCTGCTGCTCATGCCAGGAATATAGTATATGCATATGATTAGTATGTGTGGATAGAAAACACTCAGATGTTTATAAAACTGGTTAAATCACGGCTGTGACTATAACAGAACGTGCATTTCATCGAAAAGCGCAGGAAAAGCTGATCACTGAAAATGGAAAAATATATCCATCCGCCACTTCAACCCATTGATAAAGGCGAACCACAATAAATGGGGCTGAGGTTGCAATACCTACAGCTTCCACACGATGTCAACAGTCTTGTCATTTGCCTAGGCTTTGTTTCTTGGTCAAACGAAGAAGAGACAAGCCATTTGTTCAAGCCTTCGACCGGATATTTTGGTTGAGATTTACCTGGACATTATTTCCAGACGGACAGCTAAAGAATATACTTCGCCTCGTGATCAATTTGATCGCTTATTAACGTTTACTAATACCTAAAGTTGCATTACAAAAGTATTTCGAAGTGTTTTGTGAAAGTTTATCGTCGACTTTTTTAATTTAAAAAAATGACGTTACGTTATAAGACGCTATTTTTTTCCCGTTTATCACACAGTCTTCATAGATCGATATCTAGGCTATATATGGACCGATTTAATAAAAAAAAAGACCCAATAGTGATTATGGGACATCTAGGAGTGCCAACAAAGAAGATGGTCAAAGGTAATGAATGTTTTATATTTTATTTGTGCGGTTTGTGTAGCGACGACTATGCTAATTATAGCGACTATGCGGGTCTTTTGGGGTGTTACATGCTATCAGATAATAGCTTCTCATGCTTTCGCCGAAAAGCATTTTAAAAGTCTGACTTGTTGCCTGGATTCACAACGAGTGTAGCTTTAATTCAATACCCTGCATGTGTATTTTAATGAACGTTTGAGTTTTAACTAGTACTATTAGCATTTAGCGTAGCGCATTTGCATTTCCAGATGTCTAGATGGGACGCCTGCGTGTCAGGTAGGAGCAAGAGGTTAATCAACAAATGTAAAAATGTTAGCATGAACAGAGAGACTGTCGCATGGATACTACATCACCAGTATCAGACAAAGAGCTGATTCCAATGGACTTTCTTCAGCTAGCTAACGTTAGCTAACTTACCCTGCTTTTATAGCTAAGATTTCGAAAAGCTATTGCGTACTGTTTTGTTTGAACAATGGTAGGAGTAAAGACCACCAAATAAAGTTTTATGTGGCACATCTAAGACTAGCGAATTAGATCGAGATGAACTTCTCTTGCTAGCCATCCAGCTAACGTCAGTTAACCTGTGAAAAAGCTAGGGGTAAACAAACAGTGACATAAGTACAATGCAACAGTTTTACTAGCTTAACTGTAGGTGAAAGCACGTCGGGTAACACATTAGCGGGGTAGAATAAGTATTATGCTAATCATTTGTTGTCGTGACAGCCAAGTACTGTATGTTAATAACGACACGACGCTGATGAAGACGTTTATTGAAATGACAAAAAAGTGCCAGGAGTTTGCTTAGGATGACGTCAAAGTTAGGCAAATTACATGGGCGTAATAGGAGTACCCTAGATCTGTACCCCACTCCGGGGCGTGGTCACATCAACCCACACCTCGCCATGTGTATCTATTGCTAGCATGTCCAAGCAACATCTTCTGCCTCACGTTACCGAAACCCCGCCCACAGTGTTTGATTGACATGTCTAACACATTGAAAACACAAAGGAGGAATGAGGAAACTAAAAATGAAGCATTGCAACTGATTTATCGAATTTCCTAGATCATTTGAATTTTGATAGTCTTAAACCACACAGAATATGGAAAAGCATTGTCAACTGCAATTGAGAATTAATTTTCTTTTTTTCACAATTCATGCTGTCACAAGGAAACTAAATGGCAAACATGGCAAGCGTTTACACAAAAAAATATATATGTGTCAGTGTTGTACTGGATAGTACCATGGAACTGAAATATGACACAGACTGCTATTTATTTTTCAAAATTGGCAGGCAATATGCTTACTCAATCAGGAAAATGATAATGCAATATATTATTTTGAATTATAATTTTGACACAAAAAATGTATACCCATTTAGGAAAAGGAATATCAAACATAATATTGATGTATCATTTGCCTATTACAATTTAAGATTGAATTAAGTCACGCATAGACTTCCATAGAAATAAATCCCATACCTACTGCACAGTATGGTGGTGGATCTTTTATGGTATCAGGTTATTTTAATTCCACTGGTCCTGGCACTTTTCTTAAGGTTATCGGCATCATGAACTATACCAAGAACAGGATATTTTAGCCCAAAACCTGGTTGCCTCTGCTAGGAGGCTGAAACTTGGCCGTTAGTGGATCTTCAAGCAAGACAATAACTCCAAGCACACAACAAAATCCACAAATATTGTTAATTGGCCACAAAATCAGCATTTTGTAATGGCCATCTCAGTCTCCGGACTTGAAACCCATTAAAAACTGTAGATTGACTTAAAGAGGGCAGTCCATAAGCACAGGCAAAGGATATCAAAGATCTGAAAGGATTTTGTATGGAGGAATGGTGTACAATATCCTCGCAACGTAAGGTATTGAAAGGTGTCAATAATTTTGACCCATGTGAAAAAAAATACTACTTTCTTTAAGCAATTGTATTGGTAATTTTATTTAGTCATGTTTCAAAAACAGGTCAGGTCTACATCATGTGCCTGACATTGAACGGGAAGTGTTTGATACATAGCAGAAATGGAAATGAAAAAAGAGCTGATAAACCTTACTCGGTCAAAAAAGGAGATTTGTGTTTAATCTAGTGGAACCATTATGTTGTTGTGTTTGAAGGATCGGACTCGCACTTCTGTGGAACTGTTCCATTGATACATACATTAAGTATGTGTGCATTTTACATGTATGTTTATAGACAGATGTGTATGTGCTGCGTTTGGTTCTGCGGCAAGCTGGCACTTGCATTATATTAAACACAGAAGATTAGCTAATAAGCAGGTGTGAAGCTTGGCAAATGGAGAGTGGGGGAGGTCACCTGCTGTTTGTTAGTTGGCGTCGGCAGTAGCCGCTCGTGATGCCATTCTGGCTGTCGTAAGCAAGCTGGCAATAGACTCTATACCTACTTCGCACCATAGTTTTAGTTTCCCACAACACAAAAACTGCCTAATTCTGTCACAGGAAATGGGCTTAAAGTGCTCTATGGAGAAACAATTTTCACTGAAAATTATGTTGTTTTCTTTCCTTCTCTGGCACTGTCTCTGGTTATTAGCAGAAATGATCATCATTTATTTATTGGCGAATTGGCAGATATGCAAAGGAACGATGGGGCGAGAGAAAATAACTAAAAGAGGGGGAATGGTGTCCAAACCATGCTTTTACTTGCTGGACAGTCGTGAGTTAAAGTGACAGTTGATGAAAAGGAAATTGACTTCATCAAAATGTAATTGTGTGATGAACAGCCCAATGTATAGCTTCTGACACGATCATATTGCTTTGGCACTTGGGGGAAGTGTGGGGTGTCATTATTGTTTACGTTAGGAGCTGTTGTGTTAATGTAGCCTAATGCACACCAAGCAGCTTAACTGGGTGGGGTCTGTTTTCAAAATATTTTGATTTATTCTATACATTATTTAGGTTTAGAAAGGAATATGTTTTTGCCCACATCTGTTCAGCTCCTTTGTACTTCATTTTACTTCCCATCCTAAGGTGGTGGAGCTTTAACCCTGGGTTGTGTTCAGTGGGGAGAAAGTGTTTGGAAGCTGAATGAAACAGAAAAGTACTACCACAGAATCTGGCATTTCTAACACATAGACCCATTTTTGTCTTTGAGGCCCCCCTTTATTAGTCAAATAATGATAATTCTGGATTAAAACCCCAATTTAGGGCTCGTTGAATCTGTATCACTTAGGCACATAGATTGCGTGATAGAGTGAGCCAACATATGCAGCGTTCACTGTGAATGCAGTGGTGTCATGTCTGGGCTATCATTAAATGTGAAGACTGTTATTTTACCAAATCAATTCTCTATGTGGAATTATTATTAAGTGATTAAACTAATCATGTAAACTTTAATTAACTAGGAAGTCGGGGCACCACGGAAAATTTTTGTTTGTAGAGTGTCAATTTCCCAAATATAACTCTTCAGATATTTTCATATCTTATCGATTATTCTCATTAATGTACTATTATTATTACCTCATCAGTTCTCATTACTGTACGTCGCAAACCCTTGGATATCTGCACGATATCTGCACGAACCCTAGCCTAAATCATGACTCAGCGATATACAAATTGGCTTAATTATTTATTTACAAACTAACTAAATAATCACACAGAATTACATAACAAACAAGCAGTAGATATTTGGGTTACTATATGATACAAAGAAAAGGTCCCTAGTGGACGAAACCGATATGACGGCTTGATAGACAAAAGAAAGGGGGTGTGGACTGCTCAACAGCAGGAAACTCATAGCTCATAACTACATTCATAGAAATTGTTAATACTTTACATGAACGACCGTTCATTCGAAAAATAAATTGCAATTTACATATTTACGAGTGTATGTCTTGCCGTCTCTCTCTGGGGTCGCCGGTCCGTCTGCTGGAGTGTCAATCGACAGAAAGTCTCTGGTTGTGTTCGTAATGGATACGACAGGCTTAGTTGTTATAATGGTTACTTCAGAGCACCATTCGGGAATCTTCTTAGAATCGTCTGCGTTACCAGACTAAAGTATTTAAACAGCTGCAGTCTGCATAACTGATCTTTAGTTTGTAGATTTCTTTGCCATTTCAACATGGGACTGATCTCCACATTCTCTGGTCTTGTCCTTTGGTGGAGTTGTAGTTTAAACCACTTTACACACCAGAGTTAGCCTGAACTGATACATTCAATGTTCCCAGACTTATTCCCTCACCCTCTTTCAGTACCTGGGCATGTCCAGTCAAGACAAAATAAAGTAAATGGACTAACAAGACTCTTCAAGCAGACGTTGAGGGTGACCTTCACTTACACGAGCCCAAGAGAGCGAGCTACAGTAGAGACAAGAGAGAGACTTTTGATTCCTTCAGCTGTGTTTGGGAATGAGACTGAACGTGCATTAGGTGCTGCTTCCATCCTTTCCCTCCTCTCATCCACTCCCATATGGCAGGCGTGGGGATCTGGGCATAGGGAGAGAGCGTCGGAGGGAGAAAAAAAAAAGAGGTCCCATATGTGTTTTTTCACTTCGTTAGTTCCAAAGCAAACAGAGGCCCTCTCCAGCAGATCAATTTAAATCAATGTGGTTTTAGATGTCCAGAAATGCAGCCCTCATTTGCATGAGAAGCTCACATCACAAGCTGCAGAACGTAGGAAAAAGTTAGACTCTCACGCCGAGGGATGTGCTTTAATTAAAGGGACTTTCAAGTGAATGCTTATGGGCCTTCATCGTTGTACACAACAATATCCTCTGATAAGATCTCTAGGGGTTTTCTCAAAGGAGGCTAAGGGGACATGAAAAACATAAAATGACTGTCCTTCTGTGTTTTCTTACTATTGCGACATACACTCAGGGGCCAGTGTATTCGGTACACCATCTGGTTTATGAAAATGGTTAGCTCCTACAGACAGTGAGTCAAGTGGCCGTGGCTTGCTATATAAAGCAGGCAGACAGGCATTGAGGCTTTCATTTACTGTTCGATTGAATGTTAGAATGGGCAAAACGAGTGGCCTAAGCGGCTTTGAGCGTGGTATGATTGTCCAGTTCCAGTACCTCAGAAACAGCCTCCTGGCCTTTTCACGCATGGCAGTGTTGTCATGACTCTCTCTCCTTGGTGAGGATCAAAGGCGCCAGATCAGCTCGGCACAGGGATGACAGTTAGCCAAACCCCGCCTCTCCCACCAAACCCCCTCTCCCACCAGAGAGGAAGGGGGGAGTTGGGCCGGTTTTATGCCTTAACGCTGGTCGTCAACTTTCTCTCTCTTGCCCTGCAGTATTGAACAAAGGAATGTGCTGTGTGAAGAGAGAGACTCTTGCCAAAACTTCAACATCAAACAACGGACACCGGGACAATATATTTCAACACCAAAACGTTGGGGATGATGAGGGATGGAATATGGAAAATGTATGTCTATTTTGTGATGTCATTAAAATTATCAGAAAAACTGTATAACAAGATAACTGTAACTCTGAAAGTGTAGACGTCCTAGTTATCAGGTTTGCATCTAACTGTTGTATAAAACAAATTATTAAGTAAAAGTATACTTTTGAAAAGATAGAAATGTGAGTTTCCCTTCTAAATAAGATAATGGCTTTTCATATAAACCTGGGCCCAGTCAGTAACCACACCATGTGATGAGCATAGACATTGTGTCAACAGGAACGACGGCTCTCCAAGGCCAGAGTGCTTAAAAGGACTCGCAGAGAATTTAAATTCAGACCAGAGAACGTGAGGACGTGGTCCACATGTTGAAATGGTTTAAACTACAAGACCAAAAAAAGGTAAGACCCTCTGAAACTTTCGACGAGTGAAGAAGGTGAAGATTAGACTAAACATTCACAGTCTACAGCTTGGTATGTGTAGTAGTCTAGGACAATTGACCAAAGACGGGAGGGAAGGACAGATCCCTCTCACACTTGGAGGTATCCATTCTAAGAACACCCAAGACAAAGAAGCCTACGACTAAGAAGGACATTGTGACCTCCGGTAGACAACCAGTCTTACATCGAACTACTCCCCATAGACGGACCAAGTGGTTTCAACAGAGAGACGACAGAGAAAGACATCTACGCGTAAATATATGTTGCATTTCTAATCCAAATTGTTGTTGTTAGGGTGCTAAATATTCTGGATATGGTGAGCGTAGTTTCTAAATGTATGTACGATTAGTTGACTCTCTCTGTCTTTATCTTTCCCCACCCCCTTTCCATTGTGTAACCAAATGGTCATGTTTTTATTAGTCCACTAGGGACTGTTTTCATTGCATTATGTTAGTAATCAATAACCTATTCCGTGTGTGTGTGTTTATGTATTTCTGTGATGATTTAGTTAGTGAATAAATAATTAACCTCTCTGGGATATGTGGGACGCTAGCCAGTGAAATTTCAGGGCGCCAAATTCAAAACAACAGAAATGCCACAATTAAAATGATTACAAGTATTCCAAAATTATAAGTATTTTACACAATTTTCAAGATAAACGTCTTGTAAATCCAGCCACAGTGTCTGATTTCAAATAGGCTTCACGGCGAAAGTACACCAAAAGATTATGTTAGGTCAGCACCCAGTCACAGAAAACCATAATGCCATTTTTCAGCCAAGGAGAGCCTTCACAAAAGTCAGAAATAGCGATTAAATTAATCACTAACCTTTGATGATCTTCATCAGATGGCACTCACAGGACTTCATGCCACAAATGTGTGTTTTGTTCGATAAAGTTAATCTTTATGTCCAAAAACCTCATTTGAAATTGGTGTGTTAGCACACCTTGTGATTATGTTAGGTCAGCACCTAGCCACAGAAAAACATACAGCCATTTTCCAAAGAAGGAGAGGTGTCACAAAAGTCAGAAATAGCATTATAAATATTCACTTACCTTTGATGATCTTCATCAGAATGCACTCCCAGGAATCCCAGTTCCACAATACATTTTTGTTTTGTTCGATAAAGTCCATCATTTATGTCCAAATACCTCCTTTTTTCGCTCGTTTAGTTCACAAATCCAAACTCACAAGGCGCGGGCAAGTCCAGGCAAACGTTCAGACGAAAAGTCCAAAAAGTTATATTACAGTTCGTAGAAACATGTGAAACGATGGATAGAATCAATCTTTAGGATGTTTTTATCATAAATCTTCAATAATGTTTCAACCGGACAATTCCTCTGTCTTTAGAAATGCAATGGAACGCAGCTAACTCTCACGGCGCGTGCGAGACTGAGCTCATTGCACTCTGCCAGACACCTGGTTGAAACAGCTCTCATTCTCTCCCCCTTCAGAGTAGAAGCCTATAACAAGGTTCTAAAGACTTTTGACATTTAGTGGAAGCCATAGGAAGTGCAATATGACCCCATGGATACTGTATATTCGATAGGCAATGACTTCAAAAACTACAAACCTCAGATTTCCCACTTCCTGGTTGGAATATTTTTCAGGTTTTGGCCTGCCATATGAGTTATGTTATACTCACAGACATCCTTCAAACAGTTTTAGAAACTTCAGGGTGTTGTCTATCCAAATATACTAATTATATGCATATTCTAGCATTTGGGCCTGAGTAGCAGGCAGTTTACTCTGGGCACCTTATTATCCAAGCTACTCAATACTGACCCCCAGTCCCAAAGAAGTTAAGCCAATTTGTGTATCGCTGATTCATTACTTACGTTAGGTTTGTGCAGATTTCCGAAGTCAACGACGTTCAGAATTAGACTGATATGAGGAAATAATAATTAATTGACTGTTATTTAGACAAACTCAGAAGATTAAGTCGGAGGATAGTAACTTGGTAAACAACTTTTCCTGTGGTGCCCCAAATTCCTAATGAGTTGATTGTTACATTATTAATTCAATCAAGTAATAATTAAATGTAGTAGGCAATTATTCGATAAATAGCAGTCATCACGTTAATGATAATCAGGTCAAGACAGTGTCTAGGGTTTACCAAGAATGGTGCGACAAACAAAATACATCCAGTCAGCCGCAGTCCTGTGGGTGAAAACAGCTCGCTGAGAGGTCGAAGCAGAATGGCAAGAGTTGTCAAGCTAACAGGCAGGCACACAAACAGGCAAAAACAGTGCAATACAACAGTGGTGTGCAGAACGGCACCTCGGAACGCACAACTCGTTAGTCATTGTCACGGATGGGCTACTGAAGCTGACGACCACACCTGGTTCATGCCTATCAGCTAAAAACAAGACAACATTGGACAGTGGACAATTGAGGAGTGGAAAAACATTGTCTGGACCGACGAATCCCGGTTCCTGTTGCATCATGCTGATGGCAGAGTCAGGATTTGGTGTAAGCAGCATGAGTCCATGGACCCATCCTGCCTGGTGTCAACAGTACAGGCTGGTGGCAGTGGTTTAATGGTATAGGGAATGTTTTACTGGCACACATTAGGTCCTTTGATACTAATTGAGCAACGTTTGAATGACACACTTTGTAGAATTCAAGCCCCTACGAATTCAGGCTGTTCTAGAGATAAGGGGGGGTCTGACTAGGTACTAAATGGTTGTATAAATGGGTGTATAAACTGGCCACTGAGTGTAGTTGCCAATTTCAAATGTGTTGTGTTGCCCTTTACACAGTTTATGATTCTCCTTGGCTTCCTCAAGTGTCAAGTTAGGTATTTGGCCAGGAATATTTCTGGATTGAATGAGTAGAACCTCTGTACGGTGTCCATGTCAGGACATCCATGTTACATCAGACATCCAATGACTATAGTGTTCCATGGGCAAACAGTGGGCCTGTTCATGAATACATGATTTTAAAATCTGAAATGACCTCAGATCTGAATGTAGGTACATTTTTCTGAATGCCACAATGAAAGGTCCCTCTGGAAAAAATAAAGATATTCCATTATATTCCATTCTATACCATTTTTAAAAACTTTTTCCTTAATAAGAAAATATGAGATATAAGATATAATTTTTTTAAATACATTTTAATTTGAATATTAGCATACAGGCTTTTCATACAGTCTTGATCACGTTGAGGGAGAGGTTGTTGTCCTGGCACCACACAGCCAAGTCTCTGACCTCCTCCCTATAGGCTGTCTCATCATTGTTGGTGATCAGCCCTAGCACTGTTGAGTCATCGGCAAACTTAATGATGGTGTTGGAGTCGTGCCTGGCAGTGCAGTCATGAGTGAACAGGGAGTACAGGAGGGGACAGAGTATGCACCCCTGAGGGGCCCCAGTGTTGAGGATCAGCATGGCGGATGTGTTGTTACCTACCCTTACCACCTGGGGAACGGCCTGTCAAGAATTCCAGGATCCAGTTGCAGAGGGAGGTGTTTAGTCCCAGGGTCCTTAGCTTAGTGATGAGCTTTGAGGGCACTATGGTGTTGAACGCTGAGCTGTAGTCAATGAATAGTGGGATTTCTTATAGGCTTCTGGGTTAGAGTGCCGCTCCTTGAAAGCGGCAGGTCTACCCTTTAGCTCAGTGCGGATGTTGCCTGGAATCCATGGCTTCTGGATGGGGTATGTACGTACAGTGACTGGAGACAACGTCATCGATGCACTTATTAATGAAGCCAGTGACTGATGTGGTGTACTCCCCAATGCCATCAGAAGAATCCCAGAACATATTCCAGTCTGTGCTAGCAAAACAGTCCTGTAGCTTAGCATCTGCTTCATCTGATCACTTTTTTATTGACCGCGTCACTGGTGCTTCCTGCTTTCATTTTAGCTTGTAAGCAGAAATCAGGAGAATATAATTATGGTCAGATTTTTCCAAATGAATGGTGAGGGAGAGCTTTGTATGCGTCTCTGTGTGTGGAGTAAAGATGAAAACTCTCTAGGTAGACAGTGTCGTCTACATCTTATCATGAGATACTCTACCGTATCTCAGGCGAGCAAAACCTAGAGACTTCCTTAGAACAGTTGTTTACAAATATACATAGACTGCCACCCCTTGTCTTACCAGAGGCTGCTGTTCTATCCTGCCGATTCAGTGTATCATCCGCCAGCTGTATGTTATTCATGTTGTCGTTCAGCCACAACTTGGTGAAACATAAGATATTACAGTTTTTAATGTCCTGTTGGTAGGATATACAGTGGGGAGAACAAGTATTTGATACACTGCCGATTTAGCGGGTTTTCCTACTACATAGCATGTAGAGGTCTGTAATATTTATCATAGGTACACTTCAACTGCAAGAAACGGAATCTAAAACAAAAATCCAGAAAATCACATTGTATGATTTTTAAGTAATAATTTGCATTTTATTGCATGACATAAGTATTTGATACATCAGAAAAGCAGAACTTAATGTTTGGTACAGAAACCTTTGTTTGCAATTACAGAGATCATACGTTTCCTGTAGTTCTTGACCAGGTTTGCACACACTGCAGCAGGGATTTTGGCCCACTCCTCCATACAGACCTTCTCTAGATCCTTCAGGTTTCGGGGCTGTCGCTGGGCAATACGGACTTTCAGCTCCCTCCAAAGATTTTCTATTGGATTCAGTTCTTGGGACTGGCTAGGCCACTCCAGGACCTTCGAGATGCTTCTTACGGAGCCACTCCTTAGTTTCCCTGGCTGTGTGTTTCGGGTCGTTGTCATGCTGGAAGACCCAGCCATGACCCATCTTCAATGCTCTTACTGAGGGAAGGAGGTTGTTGGCCAAGTTCCATCCTCCCCTCAATACGGTGCAGTCGTCCTGTCCTCTTTACAGAAAAGCATCCCCAAAGAATGATGTTTCCACCTCCATGCTTCACAGTAGGGATGGTGTTCTTGGGGTTGTACTCATCCTTCTTCTTCCTCCAAATACAGCGAGTGGAGTTTAGACCAAAAAGCTCTACTTTTGTCTCATCAGACCACATGACTTTCTCCCATTCCTCCTCTGGATCATCCAGATGGTCATTGGAAAACTTCAGACGGGCCTGGACATGCGCTGGCTTGAGCAGGGGGACCTTGCGTGCGCTGCAGGATTTTAATCCATGACGGCGTAGTGTGTTACTAATGGTTTTCTTTGAGACTGTGGTCCCAGCTCTCTTCAGGTCATTGACCAGGTCCTGCCGTGTAGTTCTGGGCTGATCCCTCACGATCATTGATGCCCCACAAGGTGAGATCTTGCATGGAGCCCCAGACCGAGGGTGATTGACCGTCATCTTGAACTTCTTCCATTTTCTAATAATTGCGCCAACAGTTGTTGCCTTCTCACCAAGCTGCTTTGCCTATTGTCCTGTAGCCCATCCCAGCCTTGTGCAGGTCTACAATTGTATCCCTGATGTCCTTACACAGCTCTCTGTTCTTAGCCATTGTGGAGAGGTTGGAATCTGTTTGATTGAGTGTGTGGACAGGTGTCTTTTATACAGGTAATGAGTGGAGAACAGGAGGGATTCTTAAAGAAAAACTAACAGGTCTGTGAGAGCTGCAATTCTTACTGGTTGATAGGTGATCAAATACTTATGTCATGCAATAAAATGCAAATGAATTACTTAAAAATCATACAATGTGATTTTCGTTTTAGATTCCGTCTCTCACAGTTGAAGTGTACCTATGATAAAAATGACAGACCTCTACCTGCTTTGTAAGTAGGAAAATCTGCAAAATCGGCAGTGTATCAAATACTTGTTCTCCCCACTGTACGTGCTTTTAGTTCATCCAATTTACTATCCAGCGATTGTACGTTGGCCAATAGTACCGAAGGTAAAGGCAGATTAGCCACTCGGTAACCGCTGTTCTGAGTTAAAGAAAGTATTTTCGGTCATAAGACAGAAACATTATGTACAAAATAAATTACAAATAATGCAAAAAAACATACACAATAGCACAATTGGTTACGGGATCGTAAAACGGCAGCCATCTACTTCGGCGCCATTCCTTGATATCTGTCCCATTATAGTGTCTGTGACAGCATGGGCAGCACCATTGAGGCTACAGCCCATAGGAATCCCCACCTATTTGACTATTTTAAATGGGGAAACATGGTGGAAGCCCTCAATGGCGCTGCCCATTCCAAAACGGCCTTTTGGCCACAAGAGGCCTTGATCATTCTCTATGGTTCCCACACACTCCTAATGTTTAGAGGAACAACTGACAATTCAACCAAATGTCATGGGCTGGGTTTCTGTATAGCACTTTGTGACATCTGCTGATGTAAAAAGAGCTTTGTAAATAGATTTGATTGAAATTTGATTGATGGGACCTTAAACACATGATAAATTCTCACCTAGCCTATACAAATACAATTCTGCTTTATGAATTGCACTTAACCTTTATTTTGACAAGGAGTCATGCTGGGACTAGTTCTATTTTACAGGTAAGCCCTCAATACACATCAATATATGGAATATAAGTCTTACTGTAGCCCCTTGTGGTTTCTATGGTGTAAACAACACGAAAAGAGACCAGGGGATGTTGTGTGCTTCTCGGCTTACGACAGGCAAAGTTCAGTCCATTGATACCATACCACAACCCCACCACCATTCATCCTCCCTCCCTCCACTAGCCTGTCTAGACAAAGTCCCCATTGTCCCTCTGCCCTCATTCGTACAGCAACCACCAACACTCCTAGTGGAATTTCACCATTCGCCCTCATCTAATGGAACATTACAACTATATGAAGCACACACAGGTTAAAGCTGGAATCAGTAACATGAAACTGCAACCTCTGATTACAACAACAAAGAAGTTACTTCAAACAACACACACAGGTTTTATTGCACGTGGGATAGAACAGCAGATGTTGTATTAGGATACTGAATGTTCCTCTGCACCATTTCATGAACAAAACAATAACAAAATGTGCCTCCTTACATTAGCCTGTGGTATTTAGAATGTATTTTAAAATGAGCTTGATCATCAACAAAACTCTGCATGGTTTAGCCCCTAATTGTTTACCATAACTTTATTTTGTAACAAATCCCACTGGGCACACACTGGTTGAATCAAAGTTGGTTCCACGTCATTTCATTTAAATTACGTTGAACCAGTGTGGAATAGATGTTGAATTGAGGTCTGTGCCCAGTGGGATACATAATTCACTAGGCACCAAATTAGAGGTAGAATAGTGGCTTACATCAGGATGTCAAGTGTGGGTCAGGATGTCAGGTGTGACCCAATGCCACAGCAGGGGTTGTTGACCGTGCGCCCAACCTCAACCAATTGGATCCTCTCCACTAAACCTCATAGTGTCTGTGATCCAGATAAGAAGATAAGGGGATAAGAAGATAAGAAGATAAGAAGGCATTATAGACTATGTCGCTCATATTGTACCTGTCGACCATAGAAGAGAGCTCTCCAATCCTGTTTCTGGAGAGCTATTGTCCTGTAGGTTTTCGCTTCAACCCTAATCTAGCGCAGCGGATATTAATTGTTAGCTGGTTGATGAACTGAATCAGGTTAGTTACAACTGGGGTAGGATTGAAAACCTACAGGAGGGTAGCTCTCCAGGAACAGAGTTGGGAAAGCCTGTCCTTGAGGGTCCAGACTGTGCAGACAGATATTCCTACCTGGATTAACCACACAGAGCCAAGAGTCTCCCCCAGGTTCCTTTCTCTGGCCTGCACTTCTACAACCAACACCACCATCATTATCATCCCCACCACCACAATCACTACCACCACCCCCACCATTACCACCACCACAATCACTACCACCACCACTACAAACACTACCACAACCATTACCATCTCTACCACCACAATCACTACCATCACCACCATTACCATCACCACAACCTTTACCATCACCACCACCTTTACCATCCCTACCACCACCACTACAAACACTACCACCACCATTACCATCACTACCACCACAATCACTACCACCACCACCATTACCATCACAACCATCCTCTCATCACTACCACCACCACTACCACTGTTACCCCCCACCCTTACCATCACCTCGTCACTACCACCACCACCCATCACTACCCCCCCCCACCATCACCTCGTCACTACCACCACCACCATCACTACCACCCCCCCACCATCACCACTACACTTCATCCACCACCCCATCACCAACACCCTTATCATCCCCACCACTGCTACTACCACCACCACCACCACTACCAATGCCCCTACCACAGAACAAAACACCAAGGAATAGTGCATCAGACAGAGGGTAACAATAGCACCCACTATCCCCTAGTCATCTGATGTGAGGTAATGTGAGGGCGAGCCTCCATCTGCCATCAATCCTACACAGTAGCAGAAGGTGAAACTAATGAGGCTTGATTTGCCGAGGCACCTGCCTTCAATCTGGGGGCGCTCTACCCCCTTTCTCCTCCCAGCCCAGCCCTCTTCCTCCCCTCAAGGTGTAATCATTGGTTAGTGTGTTATGGGAGATCCCAATCAACCCACATGACCTCAAGCAGGGAGATTCATTAACGGATATGCAAGGGAAGGACTTCTTGACCTGCCAATCCACCAAACCACCAAACGTGCCTATAGCCTCTCCTTCAAAAGGGTGGGAGAGATGGAGGATAGTAGATGATGAAGGGGAAATGTGGCAACCTTTTTGTATCTGATCAGATTTCTATTACAGTCAATGATATACCGATGGAGTGTATCCACATCAAAATCGATGTTTCCATGTTCCAAGCATTTTGTCACTTTTAAGGGGAAGCTATATTTTGAAAGGTTAGCATGGGGAAGGCCCTGGACCACTCGTCCATTTCACTTATTAACTTCCTGATGATTCGTACCAAGGAATACTCCTGCAAGTACTTTGCTTGGATGTTAAGATTACTTTAGCCTATCGCTGCTTTGCAAAAAAAGTCTCATCTGTGTGCTGTTATGTCTCTGTAACATCCTCTCCACATAAATCATAGAACTTAGGAAGGTCTGAAACCTCCGGGGAATTTATGAACCAGCTCCCTGAGGAAAGGTGTTATGATATAAAACTGATCTTCCCATTGGACTACACTGGTTTACTTTTAAATTCCCTCTTTAGCCAGAGGCAGGCTAAATATATGCCGATTTAGAGACGAGCACTGCCCTCTCCTGGTAAAAAGCTCAACGATACATTGCAAAATCTCCATGGATGGAGGTCGATTGCAGAGATTTCAATTTCAAGCCTTTTAAAAAAATCAGGCAAATAAATGGCACTTCTGATATTTTGAAATATAATTTCAATTAAATTGTCTGAATTTAATACCCAGTAACAAATAAATTGTCCATTTACTAAATTGCTTAGTGTAAATACTACACTATTCATTAAAACAGGAGAGCCAAATGCAGGCAATGCAACATAGGGACAATTTTCAAGGGTAGATGAATCTGGCAGGATTATCAAATCACTCATTCACTTTGTCAAACTGACTCGCAGATGGGCAATTATTAGGACTTCTCATATACCGGAGGCAGTACTGCAGTGGTCACTAGCTGGCACAGCTGCAGTCATAAAATGTGAATTTAAACCTAAACCTAACCACACTTCTAACCTTATGCCTAGCCTTAAACACGTTTTCATAAATGTTTACGACATAGCCAATTTTGACTTTTCAGCTGGCCCATCTAGCGGAAATTGCTCAGTTCTGCCTCCAGGGCAAGATTCATGACAGTAAATGTCAACCTGCTTCTGATTCCCTGTGCCTTGCTTGTGAAATGCGAGATATCAATTGTTACTCAGTTACAAATGACTCAGAATGACTCAAATGAGCTATGGCTTGCCAAGGTAATTTATAAATGTTTTTGACCACTATTGCGAATCGTTCATTGCCAAACTAAGTATGTTAACGATATGTTTTCTCCTTCCATAGAACGGAGCTACATCCTTGTAGTTAACGTGGGTCAGAATGTTAGGCAGGTGGTTGGAAACTGAGCCAGATGGGCAGAGCATGGAAGCTCTGGATTTGTGAGCTTCTCTTCCACGTCCAGCTGCACCAAGGGCCCTTGAATTATTACCGGGACCCCATTCATAATTAGCAGAAGCCTAGTGGGGCCTAACCCCCTTCTAACGATGCCTTTGTTGGTGGCTGATCTATTCACAACAAATGAGAGAAAACTTATGACTGTGAGAAGCGCTCCTGCATATTGAGGGCTAATGTGCCTTTAGGCACGATCTCAAGGAACAGTCAGCATTATCTCAATCATTTCCTCGTTGAGATGAGCGTTCACACAGAGGGGTGTTTGGGTGTGTGTACGTGTTTTAAGATTGCAGCACTTCAGAGATCTCAATTCCCACTGCCCAGAAAAAATTTCTGCACAGCCATTTCATAGATAATTTGTTTTAAATGATTGCAATTCATATATTTAAAAAATATTGTTATTTACAACTCAATGCTGAATTTCAACAAATCTTGAAATATCAACACACAATTTTATAAAACATATAAAGATCCCTCAGCTCAGATGCATAACAAAACAATCGGTGGGGGCATTTTGCTGAAAAAGAAATCCCAGATGGTAGCTTTAAAGTAATTGTTACTGTCTCTGACGATACCACAAGGAACGTGATCCTACGGGTTGGCTTGGTGGGCCATCTCTTCCTGACCTATCGTGTCCATGTGCATGCTGGGAGCACGGCCACAGATGGCCCGTGGTGCGCAACGTTACAGCACAGCTGTGGAAGCCACCTGAATTTGATTCCTCCGCATGTAGCCTAGCAACGGCGGGCCCCAACCAACACACAGAGTGCCGTTGTGGTGCAAGCGGCCGGATGGGCGCAATGGGCGCCTGGTTGCAGCTCACTGGTAGGTGACATTGAGCAAACGCTGGCGTGCTGCGATTAGAGTATCAGAGTCCCACAGCTTCTCCAGGAGGAAGTCGTACCAAATGTAAAATCCAAGTAAGAAGGAGCTGGCATGTTCCTCTAACACAAGTGAATCTCAATATCCTAAGTGCCTCCATCTTACCTTTACTCACAGACATACAGTATAATGCACATATATGCACACAGTATATGGTTCATGAACACACTTTATGTACATATTAGTGATATACATTCAACAAAAGGTCATTAAAAACGATTAACAAAATAGGCCTAGTATTAATAAGAATTAAATACAGTATATGACCTATTATATGACTATATAAGACCCAGCTAATCAACACACTATAGTGATGGAATTGATAACTTCTTATTTTTTGTCTATTTAGCTACAGTAGTAATATCCACTGCATTCCCCAGCCTCTATCCTCTTACAGCCTACTGCAGTCGATCTTCCAACAGCTTCTGTTCAACTAAAACACCAAGCGCCTCCAGCCACTTTGATTCCTTCCCTGTGCAGTTGTTCATCAGATCAGATCTGGCGCTGTTTGGCACAACCGGTCTCCCCATGGCCGTACCTTTCATCTTCCTCTGACTCTGGGGTGGGAGGACTGGCAGGGGGACGCGGCTTTCTGGAGATGTTACTTGGTGACGGGCCGTGTCCATCTGGTTTGTGTTGCACTGGGGCAGATGAATGGCAGGTCACTACTTGCCATGCTTTTGAATCTCTGTCCACTGTGATTCTCCGATAATTAAGGAGTCATCTGCCCAGCTGAGTTGGAGGAGCGAGGAAGAGGAGAGAAAGATAGGAAGTAAGAGATGAGGGAGACATGTGATTTGTGATCATAATACATAAGCCAAAAACATTCAAATATAATGCTGTCAGGAATATTATCTATTTTGATCAGTCAAATAAAAAGGGGGGCTTGTTCTCAACAACTATGTGGTTTCTCCTACTCCTATTGGATATCAATAAGTACGGGGTTACATAGGGAAAGGGCAACTGGGATTGCTTAGTTTACGCATACAAACATATGAGTGCACACACGTCACGTACACGTGTGTACACACACACAGAGATGTGGATGTGTGTGTGGATGTTGGTGGGGGTAGTTAAGATTCCCAATATGTGTTCTGGGAATCAGAAAACACAACGGTGTTTCTTTCTGTTTAATGCGGGTGTCACTTCAAAAGTCCTAACGCTCCCCTCCTCACCAGCCTCCTGAGTTCCTAACATATGTTATGAGACCTGATGAAACACAGCAACATACCCACGGAGCTCTCCAAACGTGAACATACAGTCGCTGGTGAAAGTCTACACAGCCCTTGCTCAGTCATCACATTTTGCTGCCTTAAAATGAAACCTAAAGAAGAAATGTTTTCCTATCGATCTACACAACCTGCTCCACATTTTTTTAATCATAGAAAATGTTTCACAAAAAAACTAAACTAAAAAAGAGGATGTATTGATTGCTTATGTCTTCACGCCCCAAAATTGATACTTGGTGGCCATTACAGCTGTGAATCATTTTTAATAAGATTCTACCAACCTTGCACAACTCTTCTGTCAACAAACAGTGCATTCAGAAAGTATTCAGACCCCTTGACTTTCCACATTTTATTACGTGACAGCCATATTCTAAAATCGATGAAACATTATTTCCCCCTCATCAATCGACACACAATACCCCATAATGACAAAGCAAAAACATATTTTTAAAACTCTTTACAAATGTATTGAAATAAAAAACAGAAATACCTTATTTACATAAGTATTCAGACCCTTTACTCAGTACTTTGTTGAAGCACATTTGGCAGCGATTACAGCCTTGCATCTTCTTGGGTATGACACTAAAAGCTTGACACACCTGTATTCAGGGAATTTCTCCCCGAATACAGGTGTGTATTCGGGTTGGATGGGGAGCGTCCCTGCACAGCTATTTTCAGGTCTCTCCAGAGATGTTCGATCGGCTTCAAGTCCGGGCTCTGGCTGGTCCACTAAAGGACATTCAGAGACTTGTCCGAAAGCCACTCCTGCATGGTCTTGGCTGTGTGCTTAGGGTCATTGTCCTGTTGGAAGGTGAACCTTCTCTCCAGTCTGAGGTCCTGAGTGCTCTGGAGCAGGATTTCATCAAGGATCTCTGTACTTTGCTCTGTTCATCTTTCCCTCGATCCTAACTAGTCTGCGAGCCCCTGCCGTTAAAAAACATCCCCACAGCATGATGCTGCCACCACTATGCTTCACCTTCAGACTTGATGCTTGGAATTCAGGCCAAAGTGTTCAATCTTAGTTTCATCAGACCAAAGAATCTTGTTTTTCATGGTCTGAGAGTCCTTTAGATGCATTTTGGCAAACTCCAAGCAGGCTGTCATGTTCTTTTTACTGAGTAGTGGACTCTGTCTGGCCACTCTACCATAAAGGCCTGTTGCAGAGCTCTTTATGGTATCCAATCAATTGAATTTACCACAGGTGGACTCACATCAAGTTATGGAAACATGATCAATGGAGGACGATCAATGGAAACAGGATGCACTTGAGCTCAATTTTGAGTCTCATAGCAAAGGGTCTGAATACTTACGTAATTAAGGTATTTCTGTTTTTTATATATAATTGCAAACATTTCTAAAAACCTGTTTTCCCTTTGTCATTATGGGGTATTGTGTGTAGATTGATGACAATGTTTAAAAATGTAATCAATTTTAGATTAAGGCCGTAACCAGGGTGGGGTAGGTTATTTTCTAAATGTAATCCATTACAGTTACTAGCTACCTGTCCAAAAATTGTAATCAGTAACGTAACTTTTGGTTTACCCAAATTTGAATACATTCTGTTACATTTAGATTACTTTCCCCTTAAGAGGAACAAGACAAAAAATGTATGTTACCAATTGAACAACATCTATTACAAGATACATCAATGTTACAGTTTACATAGCTGGCCATATATGGAAGTTAAATTTGACTTTATAGGTTGGTTATGTAGGCTTCTTCTAACCCATCGCTTTCTACTACATATAATAATACGATTAAATTTTATCTTTACGTTAAAAACCAAAGTCTATCAGAATTCCAGTCATTCCAATAAATGTTATACCCCTTGATCTGCAAAGTTGGTAAAATATTATTCAAAATGATTCAAAGCTGTAATGGCTGCCAAATGTGCTTCCTCCAAGTGTTAACTCTGGGGTGTAAAGTTATACGCAATCAGACATTTTGTTGTATTATTAATTTGGAAAATGTTCAGTCATTTTCTTTCACTTTGAAAATGTGGAGTAGGTTGTGTAGATCTGAAGGAAAAAAATCTAATAGATTTGTAAAAATTTAATTGTAAGGCAGAAAAAAATGGACATTGTGCAAAGGGGTGTGTAGACTTTCACCAGGAACTGTATGTGTCTGATTTATTATCAACTTTCATCTTGTACGGTGTGACTTCATTTCATTCAATGCGTGAAATTGAAGTGTGAGTAGCACCTCATACTGCACAGCAAGAAGCAGCACAGTTTATTTACCTCATCTTTGCAATTTTATCGTACATGCCCATATGCCAGCTGTCAAGCAAATCCTGTCTGAATGACATAAAAAAAAAAACATAAACCTTAGACCATGAAATCCTGTTAACTGTATGATACTGCGAGTGAAGCACCAGGTCAAAGGGGGTTGAAGTATAACAGAGCTGGTTTGGTGAACCGCGCTCACGTAATCGGTAACCTTGCCTGAGACCTGAAGACTTGCGTTAGCTCGCCAAGCAAACGCCTAGGTTTTCAGCTCAGCGGGCTAACACAGTCCCAGGAGACCGGAGTCAAGCCCAGCCGGTCACATATATCTACACAGCCATGATACGACCTGTTTATTCAGTGTGCAGCTGTTATCATCTCTCTCCACTGAGCGATAGTCTGTTCCAAGGTAGGCCTTTTATAATGCAGGCCTCACCACACATCTCCTTATTTTAATAGACTTATTGAAATATACTGTGGATCCCAGTAGATAGGACCTCTGACCATCATTATAATGCCTTCATGGGCTGTATAGATCTGGCAATGTCCACAGGCTCGCCAAGACATCTGCCGTCCAACATGGCAACATGAATAGGAGGCGTTGGCTTGAGTTCAAGTTCGAAAGAGTGAGACAGTCCCGTGCCTTTTGTTAGCGAGCAGCCTATTATCAGTGTGTGTGTGTGTGTGTGTGTGTGTGTGTGTGTGTGTGTGTGTGTGTGTGTGTGTGTGTGTGTGTGTGTGTGTGTGTGTGTGTGTGTGTGTGTGTGTGTGTGTGTGTGTGTGTGTGTGTGTGTGTGTGTGTGTGTGTGTGTGTGTTTGCCACTGCCTCTATGGCCCCAGAATGGAGGGTAATGAGATACAGTTGTTATCGTTGTCGTGGAGACCCCCTCTGTCTATGATCCTTCTGGACAGTGTTTGTTAGAAGAGAGGAATGATGCAAGTATTCACATGGGGCCTCATGTGAAAAAAAAAAAAATCCCTGCAGTGGTTACACTTTACTTGAAGGGTACATACTAAAGGACTTCATAACACATTCATAATTATATCTTAATTGTGTTTATTTAATATCCAATTAAGTGAGTTGTGGAATTTTGTTAAGTGCAAAAAAACATTTAGCTTTTAAGTATTTTCCAGAAATGAAATGTAGCATTACTTGACACACACACACCACAGAATTTGGCGCCAACGCTGATGTATTTACCAGCTAACGAAGCTAACCAAAGCCCCTGGCCGGCAGGTCTGGAGGAGGCTTAAACATAGCCAGGATTCAGGATGGGTGCCAGGTCTTCTACCATTGACGATTGTGGCTACTTAATGAACCTACACAGAACTGACTGCTTCAATGTGCAGTGACAGATACGAGGTCCCTTGGATGATTGATTTATTTGCTGCACGTGGTTGTGATTTCCATAACATTACCTTCCCAAACCATGGGAAGTCGCACCAGTATGAAGACATTATGAAGCCCTCAATGTATGCCCACGCATGCGTCTTTCTCTCTATAAAGAGCTGTGGTGAAATGTATTAAGATGATATAGTGTGCATATGCATAACTACAGAAGGATAACTAGGCATGGTGGACCCATTTGGACTTTGTAACCTTTTGACAGTACTCCCTGATAGGTCACTTTTGGACCCTTTGAAAAGACACCGTTAGAGACGATAGGAACTCTGCTAGCAGGGGCGTAACGCTTTCAAACAACCATGAATGAAATCTTTGAATGTGTTGCACTAGGTAGGGACTATAAGAACTAATATAGCCGGCGGCAAACCAAAATGTCAGTGGAGAAACATCCATATCTACATCTATCCATGAATCCAGGAACATTAAAAAACATCAGTGAAAATTACAGGCATCCATCTTGGCATACTGAAGCGGGTCCTGGCAGCCATCCCAGCATGCAGCAGCTAGGCCCTGTCTCTGTGATTACGGTACCCTGTCTCCATCAGGAGATCACAAAGGTATTGGTGGGATTAAAAAATGGGCACTGCTGGCACATCCAGGCGGAAAAGGTTTTTCGGGGGGGGGGGGCACTGCTCAATATGCACTGCTCAATATGCGCTCCACCTGCGTCGCTCCAAGGCGCGCGCCAAGCACACGAGCTGGCAGGCTCTGCCAATCCCTAACTGATTGGAAGTTGCCATGGTGATATCAGGGAGGCTGGGGGATGAGGGAGATGGTAGCTGAGGGGGCGCAGGGTGTAAAAAATATCAACCTGGTATTTTTTTAATTTAGAAAATTGGCAAAGGAAGTGTATTCTATGAATCACCATTAATAATAAGTCGCATATGGGACGGAACATAATTACGCTTTTTTGGCTCTACGTACGGGCGATAAGGAACGGTGAGCTCCCCCCAAAAAGCTGATCTCATCAAAGACACTTAAGCTCTCCCGGTGGTCAGAGTGAAGATATGCGTAGATCTGATAATGGCCATTTAATGACGATATCTCTGAAGTTCATCGCTGAGCATAGAAAGAGGTGTTAAGAAGCCTTGAGCCATCGTTCATCAGAACTAGATCTGTATCCATCCGCCAGTCTGTTAATTATTGACTGAACCACCACTGGTGGATGGAAACCAAAAGACCTTACATAGACCTTACATTTTTGCAGACACTCTTATCCCTAGTGCCTTACAAGAGCGATTTGGGTCAAGTGCTTTTCTCAAGGACACATCAACAACTTATTCACCTAGTCAACTCTGGGATTCGAACACAACAGCCTTTCGGTTACAATGCTCTTAACCACTAGGCTACCTGCTACCTTCTTGTCTGCTTGACAATCAGCAGCATATCATCTTCTCTCTGTCTCCAATACTCATGTTTATTCACAACCAAACCAGCCACTTTCCTTTCTCCTTCATTTGGTTATCGTGTTTTAGGTAAACAGATTCTCCCCTCTTTGGAGAGTGGGGTGATTCTGGGAGCCAGTGGAGGGAGAGAGACAGAGGGGAGCAGGAAATCTTACCCATAGCTTTTGATAACAAAATGGCCACCATCCAACTCCAGGCGAGAGCAGCACTTGGAGCTGCCAGGGAGCGCCGCAGCGCGTGATTCAGCTGGAATCCAATGCCCTCATCTGCATCAGAGTGAAGAACATAATTAAAATTGTTTTCCAGTCATAAAGTCCTTTGGCTAGAAATACCTGGCCCCCTTTTTTCAAGTGTTAGGTTAGAAGTTTCCTTTGGATAGATTCTAGGTGTGATTGTGTACTTGATGAGTGTGTGGAGTGCTATGTGAGGAAAGATGTTTGATAGATTGCTTCAGAGACAGACCATAATACTAATGGCTCACACTGTTGATGGGTGAAAAAAAACCCAGCTAGCACATAATGTTCTGAGAACTATATGTTTCTTAAAGCTTGGTGGTTGTCCTGTGGTTATTTTGCATACAACCTTCCCACAATGTTCTGGGAATGGTGCGGATAGTTGCTTGGCTTTGGAACATTCTCTGCACATTTAAGGAACTTGACATTATTTTCTTGGTATTTCATTACTGTAACAGAACATTTCCTAAATGTTCAAACATGGTTACATTGAATTTACATTTAGGTAATGTCCTAGGAACGTTCCTCAACTGGTTTGACACTGGGAATGTTCTTAAATAGTTCAGAGAACATTAAGAAACAATGTTCTTCTGTGGGAATTTCAATACTTCAGATTCCCTACAGATTCATCATGGTTCTTTTTAAAGTCAGGTTCTCAAATTGTTCCTAGAACGTTAAGAAAACTATCCGTAAAAAACACAGGACAACTTTAGTTGCGTTCAGAGAACATTTCAATAATTATATTTAAAAACATATACATTCCATTCTCAGCATCAACAAAACTCTGTATCCTCTACCTTAAGTGTGTTCAGATGTGTTAGCCATACCCACTAATTGGCCACATCTGCTCTTAATGAGTGCTTGTTTCCTTTGAAATGGGGTCTGTTTGAATAGACTCAAATGAACAGTTTTGTATGCTTAAAAAAACATGGCATGCTAGCTTCATCCTGGTGGCGAAGTGCCCTAATTCCATTGCCTGATGACTCAAAGTGAATTATATCGCTGCTCTATGTTCACTACCTACTTCTGTCTGAGACTGCCATCATTGAAGTCATTTGTGGTGACCTCAAAATGAGGGGTGTTGTTCAAAACAAAGTCAGTAATTTAATCGTCTCTAACCAAGCAGAGTATCAAAGACACATTTTCAAGACGCTGCTTGACCCACGTGTGTTTTGTCTCTAGCCCAACCCATCGGGTTCTGGGACCAATCAGAATCGTTAGAAATGTGTTTGCATGAGTGATGCCTAAGGAAATGCATTTCCATGTCTCCTATGTGTGCTTGGAGTTTAAAAAAAACTAGCAGTGTTACTAAAAGTCTTATTGAAACAGTAAAAGTTAAGGAAGTTATTCAAAAACCTCCAAACAACCTAGAATTTCCTTTCTCAGAGCGTTAATAAAACCTCCCAGGAGAACTTGAAAGGATCCAGAGTAAAAGGTTATCCGAACCTCCTTGCAACCTAAAAATAAATGGTCCAGAACAAGTAGAATTTTCACTTCTGTTCTCAGAATGTTTAAAAAATATGTTGAGTTTTACCAGGATACAAGCTAGTTAAAATGCAGCGTACATAGGCCTACACAAGACTATGAGAAAATTACCTGCGTTGTTACGCATATGAAGGTCATTCTCACAAAACTGGCATGACCCCAAAATTATCTTTGTTATTTTTCACAAAATGTCCTCTTCGATCACTGAGAATAGGATCTGTACTGATCTATTTCATAATTATTATGTTTTTTGATCATATATTATGCATTTTACCTACATTTTCACAACTAGCAATGCAAAAATTAAAGTACAAAAAAGTAAGAAACAATTCAACTTCGCATAGATTTTTAAACATTTCTCCCTTAATTAAAAGGCACGAGTTAAACATAACACTGAAATTTTACATATTTTTAACTCAATTATTAAAATCTATTTCGTAATCTAATCACTGTAACACAACCTATTTGGAATATTTTTGTTGTTGTCATAATAACTTGTGTATACATATTTGGATAAAGACTAAAAATAGTCTTATTATCAGATTAGCCAAAAATTCTAAAATATACGTTTTATTTGTCCTAATATTTCCTAAATATTGGTGCGTTACGGTAATAACAAACAAGTTCCGGAGATGAGACTGCATGTTTCAGTAATGAGTGTTGCATAGTTTGTCATTTGAAGAACTGTACTGGTCTCTATCAGAGATTCCATAATCTAACAAATCATCAAAGTGTGAAATTTGTTCATCCCAAATGACTTGCATAATACTAAAATCCCTGATCCATTTGTTTTATTTCATTATTTGGATCCTCATGAGCCTTTGCAGAAGCATCAGCTACTCTTCCTGGGGTCCACAAAAAAACCACAACGAGTAACAAAACACATACACTGATAGACAAGGTCAGTGAAACACATTTAAAATGCAACGATACACAAACAATACAACAACAAAAGCAATACAAACAACTAAAAAAAATCATCTGTTTTCTTAAAGATAATTTTGCTGTTTGCTTGAGGAAGTGGAGATGAAAGGGAGTCCCACACGATCATGGCTCTGTATAAAACTGTGTGTTGTTGTGAATTTGTTTTGGACTTGGGGACTGTGAAGAGACCCCTGGTGGTATCTGTTATGAGATATGGGTGTCTGAGCTGAATTTTATTCGATTATGCAGACAATCTGGAATTTTCATCACAGTATTATTTCTCATAAAAACTAGGATAATCAGTTAATCTCTCATCAACCCTCAACCAGGAATGACTGCCGTGCATGTTGTTGATGTTAGTTCTGTATCTGTAGTTCAGGGCAAGGTGTGATGCTCTGTTTTGAGCCAGCTGCAGCTTTGCTAGGTCTTTCTTTGCTGTACTTGACCATATTACTGGACAGTAATCAACATGTGACAAGACCAGAGCCTTTACAACTAGTATAGTTGATTTTTATTTACATGACATACCACTCCCCATCTTCACAACAACTTTGTCAATACGACTTGACCATGACAATTGACCATCCAATGTTCTACCCAGGAGTTTAGCTTCCTAAAATTGTTCAATGGTCACACACTTTCTGCACAACTCTAATTGAGGTTTAGGTCTTACAGTATGTTTTGAACCAAATACAATGCTTTCAGTTTTAGATGTATTTAAGACCTGTTTATTATGAATCACATATTCTGATACTGACTGTAACTCCTAACGTCATGAGCTCACTGGCTTTAGGTGCTGACATGTAGAGTGGAATCATCTGCATACATAGTCATTCTAGCTTTGTGCAAAACCAGTGGGAAACCATTTGTACAAATAGAGAAGAGTAACGGCCCAAGGCAATTGCCGTTTGGGTCACCGCACTGTACATACAGTATCTGATGTTAGAGAAGCTTCCATTGAAGAACAGATAAGGTCTCTCTGGGTTCTATTGGATAAATGACTCTCCAACCATGTGATGGCAGGTGATGTAAAGCCATAGCAAGTGACAATGTATGATCAATAACATCAAAGGCTGCACTGAAATCTGACAATAAAGCTCAACTATCATCTTATTATCCATTTATTTTAACCAATCATCTATCCTCTGAATAAGTGCAGTACAAGTTGAGTGCCCTTCTCTATTTGCACTTCTCTATGCATGCTCAAAGTCAGTAGTTAACTCGTTCTTTTAAAAATAGCATTTTTAGGCAGTGGAATTACTTTAGCTTCCTTCCACTCCTGTGGACACACACACTCCTTTAGGTTTTGGTTAAAGATATAGAAAATAGGGGTGGCAATACAATCTGCTACCATTCTCAATAGCTTCCCATCATGGTTGTCTATACCTGGTGGCTTATCATTATTGATGGATAACAATAGTTTTCCCACACTAACTTGATCAAATTCGAAACAGCAACACTTCTCTTTTATTATTAGATATTTTATTTTAAAAAATATGATGGTTCACTGTCCAATGTGGTCATTTGTGAGTTTTTCCACTTTACTAGTAGAATAGTCATTGAAATGATTGGTGGTATTGGAAGGTTTGGTTATGAATGACCCGTCAACTTCTCGATTTCTTCATTTACAGCATGCCAACCAATCAGCTGAGCAGCCTGACTTATTTGCATAATTTCTTTTAACAATATCATTTTTCAATTCATCATCAATACAGGGTGCTCTTAACAGTTCTCACAGTAAATTTCTTAACAGGTGCATGTGTCAACAATTAGCATGAATCATTTTACAAATACTTCCAGTACTGCATCTGGATTCACTTCCTCACACACATCAGATCAACATACATTTTTCATCAACAAAAGAGTCCTGAGAAAGCATTTTGTATGATCCCTTTCAATTACTTTAGGCCCAACCTTTGACACTTTGGCTTTCCTTGTTATTGCCACAATGTTATGATCACTACAGCCAATGGGAACTGATATTGCTTTGGAGCAAAGCTCCGCAGCATTAGTGAAAATATGATCAATACAAGTAGATGTCACAGATCCAACACTATTGGTATACACTCTAGTTGGTTGAGTGATAACTTGGGTCATGTTACATATTAGTCACAATTAGAAGCATCTGCTTGAGAGGACCGGTTAGTTACTAAGCAGTCAATGTTCAGGTCACCCAGAAAATAGACCTCTCTGTTAACATCACACACACACTATCAAGCATTGCACACATATTTATCCAAATAATGACTGTTGGCACTTTGGGGCCCATAGGGGGGATATGGTCAAATGGCATAACACAATAGATAACTGTGAATCAGGTAAAAAAATGGGGGATTATCCTCCATTAAACACCCACACCAGTAAGAAAAAGTGGACAGAACTTATGCATGATGTTGCACAATGTTGTACGTCAAGTCATCTTTTTAGTCAAAGTATGATATATTTGGGCTTGAAGTTCCAATTTGCGCCAATGACGTGTATTTTCCTATGAAATGACGTGTCTTTTCCTATGAAATGACGTGTACATTAGTTTTAGACTACAATTTCGGGGTTGGTGTTTATTTGAATGGTACCACCCACCAGCATGGCATTGTTTATTAATCAAAAACATCTGCAAAATTAGCGAGGCAGCAGTGCGCTGAGTAATATAATCTATCATCTTTGGCTACAGCAAAGATGGTGGATAAACGAAGATAGTTCACTCAGGTCGTTTGCAATAGCAGCTGGGTCATGTCTACTTAGTTCATTGACTTTCATTGAACCAGAAAAAAACAGCAAGTGGGGTGTCTCGCTTCCTCTTCTGTCTGTGGCTAGAGTTTTTTTTGCTTTAGCCTACGTTTGGCTGCCTGCCTGTTTATGCACCTCCACTTTTTTTTACCAGCAAATTATCATAATCTATTGGATAATTTGTCAAATTTAATTTATTTTTGCGCTAGACTTGACGAAATGGTAAAATGGTGCGTGAAACGATTGCATTTTGGAACCCGGACACAACGGATAACGTTAGTTAGCGACACTCACAGCTATCAGTGCCAGAGTATGTGAGCGGGGCATGCCCAATTTGACTGGAGCGAGTTTGAGAAAGGCTGGAATGTGGCTAAATATTTTCCTCAAGAAACTGATAAAACACACAGGTGCAACATCAAGGTGCCTTACAAAGATGGGGAGCGGTGGTGTAGTGTGCACACCTAAATAATAATCGTGGAATCTGAAGACAGGTGAAAGCATGATGGTGTAAGTTATTACGTGCACATGCTAACAGAAAGGAACAAGGTGTTTAACTAGCTAAATGTGACATTGTAGCGAAGTATTTATCAAAGAACAAATCAGATCTCTTAAACGTTTCGTTCATTTCCGTTCTATTATCTCTACAATAGGCCTGACATGTTCTCTTTCAATGAGCTTTCAGTTTTGATAGCGTTATTTTGCCTAAAACCCTTTAGGCCTACCTAATAAATATATATAATTAAAAAACACATCCCTGCCCAGCCTGGCAAGAGTTGCGCGAAGGGTGTTCGGCATCCCCAGTCTGCAAGCACTCCAGCCACCATTGCATAAACCTGAAGCCAAACTCGTGTTTGTAAAAGTAAATTCAAAGGCATTGTAGACTGAGCCTCCATAAGGCATTACGTAAGTCATGGACAATATGCGCAATTTATAGACTAGTGGTTTAATACAATGAAATGTTTAAATACTGAGCGCTTAATGTTCCTGCCACCCGAGTGTGCCTACTCACAATTTATTTATTTGTAGGCTATAGCCTTCAAATTTAAATAAAAATAATATAGCCTAAAGTAATTTATTTTCGTTCCTTAGGCTACCTGCCTGGCCCATTTAGTGTTTATATGCAGTGTAATGTGACATGTAACCTAGGCACCTTTTCATGTTGTTTATTAAAATAATTTATTAAAATCACATGGTTTGGTTTCAATACTTCAAAACCAAATGGTAGATCCAGGTCGTCACAAAAATAGATGGCTGTTGGTTAAATGGTGATTTTAATTAAGTGAACGAATTTGGAGCATTTTGTTCTGTGAGCAAGGAGCGTTTTTTCGCGGAATTGTTGGAAAGGCTGTGGAGCGCAGGCGCGGTGCTGCTCTGTGAGATATAGGATGTTCGACCGCTCAACTGCTGTCACGTATTTTGGTCAGTGAGCTACTTGTTATTTCTCCACTACACGTGGAAAAAACTCAACGTTCCCACCCCCAATTCGTGAATATGTATTAGCAGCCTGCTTCATTTTTCGAAGGTGGAACCAAGAGGACCATTTCTGCCGTCGAAATAGATGCGGCATTGCCCTCTAGTGGGGGCCTTTAAGTGGTGCGATTGATCTTTGCTGAAACGCATACTGCCGATTGCGTCTTAAAGTAAATTAAATGGTGTTTAAACACACCATATTTATTGACAAGCCCTACGTAAATCAAAGTTACCAACACAGCACACCCAATGACTATACATTCAAATTAGCTTAATATCATTACCGAAATTAAGCTTCTCATTACTGAAACAGACCGTAAAATGGTGTGGTGATGAGAATTGTGTTTTTAATTCAGACGCATTTCGGTATAGAGAATTTGGTGTGAAAATGTCCAAATTCAGGGCAAAAAAAATGTAATGTTTGCCTAAACTACCCATCTTAGTCTTCAGAATGATAGTTAATTTTTGCAGATGCATCATGGCTTTGTAACTCAATTGGCTACAGACATGTTGAAAACTGGTTTCATGAGAATCACCCATGAGTGAACATTTAATCCTGACTGCAGTGCTGGAAAATATTAATTGTGTGTTGTGGCTTATTTGATTGTTCAGCTGTGGTCTAGTGTGAACAGATAATACCCTAATCTAAACTGGGGCTGTGGGCAGAAATCCAGGCACCCAGAGATAAACCTAAACAAACAACACACATTCAACATGATCAATTCAAAGTCCATTGCATTTAAAGTCATTTTTCTACCACGTAATTTCCACCCTCAATGTTAGAGAAATCCCCATAATCCCCACATGGGCCACCATCTTGCACACGATTAGTTGGATGTTGAGTCAATCCATTATTGCACGTGTGTAAGATGACTTAAATGTAAGACTAATTGGCATGGTTGTCATAGAGAAACCTGCTAATACATGTGAGAAGCAAACCTTTAGACAGGAGGGGCATGAGGAAGACCTAAGGGAGTGTTAGGCCTCCTGGGGAAAAATGTTTGAAGAGTGTCAACATGTTGTGTCTCTGGACCTCTGTCAGCAGTTATTAAACAACAAACAATGTATTAACCCTTTATTCAAAAACTATCAGGTGCAGTACCAACCTTTTAAAAATCGTCAGCACCCCTTTGTGGAAAACAAGTAGAACTGCATGTTCACCACTAGGTGAAAGGCTTGATGGAGACTGAAATATAACATAAGATACATGGTATGAAGAGGATTGCACCTTTCATTTGCATTTAAAGGTTGCAACTCTGTAATTTGACTCCTTCCTTGTGAGGACATAATTGCTACACTGTGGCAATTGTCCCATCAAATTACTAGTATGTTTTGTGCTCCACCCCGGTCCCCAGCTCAGGCGATGCAGATTCATTGAAAATGCAGAGCCGCCACCTCCCTCTTATGAACTGACCTGCAGTGGAATAAGCCAACCCCCCCTCGTCGCCAGGCCCGTCCCCTGGTCTAAACCAGCCTCCCCTTGCCACTCCTCGCCTCCTCGCTACTCCAACAGCATGACCACGCCTGGGCACTGCTTTACAAAAGGCCTCAGCAGAGGAGGAACTATTAATCTCTCCAAAGCCTCAAGAGAAGAGCCACTGGTAGGGCCGCTGTGAGGCCCCTGGAGCCCCCTGACTGAACTTTAGAGCCCAGAGCTCCACAGTGGGGACCACTGGGTCTTCGTTTGGCCCCTGATCAAACAGACTGGGATAGGACAAGGGCACAAGACTATGTACCTGTGCCATTTGGCAGATGGATGTCACTGTGTTTGCCAGGGCTGAGCCATGCCCTAGAGAGACTGGGCAGAGGTGGCATAATGCAGAGGGTTGGTTGTGGGGATTCGGAAAAGGCAGGGATCTGGCTCTCTGAGACACTTTGACCCCAACAAGGTAGTGCAGCTTTAAAGATAATTAAAAACTATTGAGAGAAAAACACCTAACGCCAGGTAAGTCTCTGCAGCTGTCACCTTGCAAATACTGATATTGTGATTCCTGGCTATAGCCAACTTCTGCTTGTAATGAAACCCCAATTACCAGTCACATCAATCATAATTACAGTAGTCTACACCAGGACATGGACACAACTCTTCAATTGTACACATCTTTATTTTTTATTTTTTTATTTCACCTTTATTTAACCAGGTAGGCAAGTTGAGAACAAGTTCTCTGGGGCTGGACACCTATTTCACACCTCCTGACTTAAGTCTATTCAATTTATGGTGCCTGCAAACCGGAAATGCTGCCCAGAACAGCTCATTCTCTTCCTGGTAAGAGGTTCCCGTATTCTCTATGTGCTATGTGGATTAGGAGATGAGAGAATGCCACAGACTGTGAAATTGCAAGATATTTATCAGGGTTGCAGCTGTGCTCAATCCTCAGCCTTAATCCTGCCAGGGCACAGAGAAACAACCCAAGTGGGAGTCACAGGAAAGTGTGTGTGTGTGTGTGTGTGTGTAAGAGGGGGGTCACCAATGGGGAAAGCTCCAAATACTTGCTTCTGCAGAGTTGCTTGAGTGCCCTTTTCTGTTAAATACCAGGGCTACCTTAAACTTAGAGTTCTAACTCAATCGGACTCACCTGTTAAAATAAAGGATCAATCAAATACAATTTAATTAAGTTTAGTACTATAGATCATTTTCAATGAGTGTCTACAAAGTCATAATGCAAGCTTTTCAATCATTTCTGCTCCAGTGGAAATCTATCAATCTATCAATTAAACAAAAAAGTGAACTATCTTAACAGCTTGAATCAGAGCATCTTGATTTGAGCTTGGTTGAGCCAAGCAGCATAGATCTATGGAATGACAGTTGTAAGGTCCGCTGTATCTACAACTCCTAATGCTTTTGGGGGAAGTATGTCTTGTTGTGTAGTTATCAATAGTTTGGCAGCACACCATCAACTTTAAACTCACCTTGAAAAATAGAATCTCACAAAAAATTCTCACCCAGGCAAATGAGAGATGTCATTCATAAATGAATTGCATTCACGCTAAGGTGATGTCCAAAGATTTGATGGAAACATATTTTTATTATTAATTTTATGTTGACAACACAAAGTAACCTTTTCCTGTAAAAAGCTCCCTCTCTCCTAGCTGTGCGGCATGAAACATTTATGCATGATGACCCATGGTCTACCTCCACCACCACCGTGCCCTGACAGAGAAGACAGAAGGAACTATGCTCAGCAGGTGACAGACAAACATATGTCTCTGATGCCACGGGGTCTTGCAGCCTGAGCTGGATCATCTCCAAAGGCTAACTGGCAGGACCAAGTAGGAAGGATGGGCTTTAATGCAGATTATTCGCAAAGAGCATGGTCGATCACGAGAACGGCACCCAGTGTGTACCCAGCTGCTTGGTTGGCACACGGCTCAGACTGATGCCAGGGTTTCTAGACAAGGGGATCTGGTTCAGCAGGCAACCGTTGTGGAACGTGGTATTAGACATGCCATGAATAGAATATGTGATTCCTTATTCTACATATTAAAGGGGCATGTTTGTTCTACAGATTCTATTTCTATGTGAACATTACACATTGTACCCGTCTGATTGCGACCCAAGCCAGGGGTTTGTGTTTTACCCTGTATTAGTTAAAATTCCCCACAAAAGACAACATGCTTTGCAACAAGCCATTTTTCCTTTTATTTAAACCCATTCCGGCTGCTGTATTGTACCGCTGTGTCAATGAAGCAGTGCTTTGGTACGACAGCATCAGTTCTTTCAGTAGTCACCATCTCCAATAAGAACAAAATCCTTAAAACCCTGTATGGCTTCCATGCTTAACATTATGCACCCCAAACATTCACAACCTCAATTAACATGAATTTTAAAAATCGTCCATCATAGACTTGGACCAGTGACTAACCTGTAAATCACTGCATTGTGATGCTGCCCTCTGGCTGCAGATGCCTGTACTGCAAGGAGCTGAACAGAGGTCGCCCCTGCATGGTTAACTTAGGGGTGATGTTTCCCCTATGTACAGATTTTGGATCAGATTGCCTCCCCCAATCCAGTCCTTAACCATTAGTGAGGGAAATTCTAAACTGACCCAAGATCATAGTCTAGGGACAACTTTGTCCCACTCACCATGAACTGATCGAGAAACAGACCTCTGAGAACCCTTCGGAATACATTGTACATTTTTTTTCAGCAGTTCCCAAATCCAGTCTTCCAGTCCTCACCTGATTCAACTCATTGAGGGCTTGATGATTAGTTGATTCAGGTGTACTCGTCTGGGGCCACAACAGAAATACGTGATGTTGGGGGTATTCAAGTACTGGAGTTGGGAAACACTTATGTGACTTTTGCCTACTTCTTCATTAATCTGTTTTTTGTTCCAGCTGCATGTGAGTAGTAGAACCAGATTATATGGCCTAAAGGCCTCCCAATTTTTAGAATTCAAACTGCTATGCATTGGGTCTTGAAGAATATCACTTAGACATGCCTCAAGGGGTCCCCAGATCCTCAAAAGGTTCTACAGCTGCACCATCGAGAGCCTCTTTTCTTTTCTCTGTATACGTCAATGATGTCGCTCTCGCTGCTGGTTATTCTCTGACCCACCTCTACGCAGACGACACCATTCTGTATACTTCTGGCCCTTCTTCAGACACTGTGTTAACTAGCCTCCAGACGAGCTTCAATGCCATACAACTCTCCTTCCGTGGCCTTCAACTGCTCTTAAATGCAAGTTAAACTAAATGCATGCTCTTCAACCGATGGCTGCCCGCACCTGCCCGCCTGTCCAGCATCACTACTTTGCACGGCTCTGACTTAGGTATTTGTAATTGTCAGGCTGTAAAAAAATTCTGAAGTATATAATTTTTGGGGAAAAATAAACTTTAAATGTGCATGGTCTACTTAATTCAACAACCAAAAACACATATCGAAGTTCAGCTTTCAATAGTTATTTCAGGTTGTTTTATCACAGTTATCTGGCTAACTAACTGATTATTCTTTGAAGTATATTTTGGTGGTCATAGTTAGTACCACAGCTCCCTCTGGTGTACTTATTGTGCTCAGCAATTCACAGGTGTCCCGAGATGTCACACCTGTCTGTATGTATATGGATGGTTGAGTCATAGCACTGCTGCTTGAATGAACAAAACTCTGAAAACACATACGATTGCGTGACATTGTGGAGAAAAAAAAATGTATTACAAACAAATAACTTCACGAATACCTTAATGAACATGGTCAGAAAGGACGTACATTTTTATCGAACTGATATGCTCATCTTTATGTTACATCTGACCATTTATCAATATCTTGTCATTGGGATGCAGGAAAGCAAAATATGTTATCTTAAAGAACCTGATATTTCAAGGTAGAGTCGGCGATATGATGCAGATGGACAAAGTCAACAGCATAGTGGGTCAATTTCTGCAACAACTAGGAACGTTGGAGCGCGAGGATAAACTGAGAGCAATATCTGCGGTGCTGCTTGTGCAACGTCCTTTCGCTGTCTCTACTTTTAAAATCCATCTGCAAACAAAAATGATTCAACAGTCATACTAATGATTAAACACTCAAACTTCTCAAAGCAGCTAGGAAATGTCCGCAGCGTTGTCTGTCACCCCTGCAAATACCTTCTGTGGTCCAAGGTCATTGATGACTGCCTTCATCTCATCTGTTGTCCCTTATGTCTCTGCTCTTGCAGAATACTGGTTGAGGGGTGGAGATGATGTAGTTAATTATTCTTTGCCCACGAACATTCGACCACCCATCAAAATGATTGCAATACAGTCTGCTTTCTCTGTGATTTGCATTACCTTCACTTGAACTCTGTTGAACTCTGCATCCAGCAAATGAGTAGATAAAGCATGTCTGGTTGGAGGGGTTCATGCTGTGTGAAGAACATTCAGAAATCTCTTTCCAATACACATTACCTGTGAGCATCAGAGGTGAACCAGTTACATACACAACTCGAGCAAGACATTCATCAGCATTTCTCTGACTAGGTTCTTCCATTGAGTCAAAAAAACTTCTGATTCATGAGCTGTTGCTATTGATAAGGTGTCCGATTCATCATTTTCACCTCCAATAGAAGTAGAGGGACTTTTGCCAGAGGTTGCGTGTTGTAAGCGCTGAGGGAAATGTATGCACTTGGGCAGATGATTCTGCATCTTTGTTGCATTCTTCACACATGATTTGGCACAGTATTTGCAAATGTACACAGCTTTTCCTTCTACATTCGCTACAGTGAAATGTCTCCACACATCAGATAGTGTCCATGGCATTTTCCTGTAAAGAATAGAAAGAAATTAGTAATAAAAAACAAATACAATTCCATGTACAGACAAATAGTTAAGCAGTTTAAACAGCAGATTAAACAACTCCTTTTTTAAGATAAATGTTTTAAAATGAAACATGTATGGAAACAGGTGAATTAACACTCCTCAGTTAGCAGGCTCAAGCAAGCTAAAAACCCTCATGGTAGCAAAAACTAACTAGCAGAAATTGTTAACAAGTTAGACATTATTTAAACACCCTTTGCTGTAGGTTACTATTTACTAGTTAACAAAAAAATAATGTATGTCAAATAAAATATCTTCACCCCACCCAGTATTGTAATCCAATTTTACCAGAAAGCATGTAGTCCTTGGCTCAGACAGTAGTGTGAGCTCAATAGCATCTCATTAGTGTGCAAGATCTTGAGAATCAGCTGTACATGTGATGTAAGAGTGCACTGCACCCGTTCTGCCAGTCACATTCTGTTAAAGGTCCCCAAAGCACACACATCCCTGGGTCACTCCTCTTTTCAGTTTGCTGCACCTAGCGACTGGAACGAGCTGTAACAAACACTCAAACTGGACAGTTTTATCTCAATATCTTAATTCAAAGTCTCAATCATGGACACTCTTACTGACAGTTGTGGCTGCTTTGTGTGATGTATTGTTGTCTCTACCTTCAAATCAATGTTATTGGTCACATACACATAGTTAGCAGATGTTAATGCGATTGTAACGAAATGCTTTTGCTTCTAGTTCCAACAGTGCAGTAATATCTAACAAATAATCTAATAATTCCCAACAACTACCTAATACACACATCTAAAGGGGTGAATGAGAATATGTACATATAAATATATGGATGAGTGATGACCGAGCGCTCATAGGCAAGGTGCAGTAGGTGGTATAAAATACAGTGTATACATGTGATATGAGTAATGTAAGATATGTAAACATTATTACAGTGGCATTATTTAGTGGCGTTGTTTAAAGTGACTAGTGATCCATTTATTAAAGTGTCCAGTGATCAGGTCTCAATGTGAGCAGCAGCCTCTCTTGCCCTTTGTGCTGTTGACTGTGCCCAAATAATGTTTGTGCCATGTTTTGTGCTGCTACCATGTTGTGTTGCTACCATGTTGTTGTTATGTTGTGTTGCTACCATGTTGTGTTGTCATGTGTTGCTGCCCTGTTATGTTGTTGTCTTAAGTCTGTCTTTATGTAGTGCTGTGTTGTCTCTTGTTGTGATATGTGTTTTGTCCTAAATATATATCGTATTTATTGATTTATTTTAATCTCCCGTCCCCGCAGGAGGCATTTTGCCTTTTGGTAGGCCGTCATTGCAAATAAGACTATGTTCTTAACTTACTTACCTAGTTAAATAAAGGATACATAAAAAATAATAATACAAATTAATATGTGACAGAAGAATGCACTGTGCATGCAGAAGGTTGCAATTCCATTGAATTGGGGATAGTTTAACCAAAATACGTGTCACGACTTCTGCCGAAGTCGGCTCCTATCCTTGTTCAGCGATCGACGTCACCGGCTTTCTAGCCATTGCCACTCCATTTTCATATTTCCATTTGTTTTGTCTTGTTCCATACACACCTAGTTTTCATTCCCTAATCACACTGAATGTATTTAGTCCTTTGTTCCCCTCCATGTCTTTGTGTGAAATTGTTTTATGTTATGTGGGTATTGTCACGTACCAGACTTTTGTTTATGTTCTGTGTTCTGGGCACATTTATATACTTATGTGCTTTCGTTTGACCCAGAATAAAAAGTGTGCCTGTTAACTACACTCTGCTCTCCTGCACTTGACTTTGCCTCCAGTACACACCCGTAACAATATGCCACAGACCTAGAATTGCCCTGCGTATCCCACAAAACAGGTTCACTGTTATAAAGTAACTTTTGATGATGCATTCAAGTTAAATTCCCCAAATTCTTCCCATGGAAAATTTAGGAAATTTACCGAAAAGTTTCCGACCCTTTGCAACCCTATGCATGACACAAAGTGGAGTGCCTAGATACAGCCCTTAGCCGTGGTATACTGGCCATATAGCAAACCCCCCAAGGTGCCTTATTGCTATTATAAACTGGTTACCAACGTAAAAATACATGTTTTGTCACACCATTGGTATACGCTCTGATATACCACGGCTGCCAGCCAATCAGATTTCAGGGCTCGAACCACCCAGTTTATAATAATAAATGAAGTCATTTTTGAGAGATCGTAAGACAACCCCTAGTGATCTTGTCAAGGGGTTCGAACCTCTTGGCTTAACAGTCACTGGATACCAGTTAGAGTCCCGGTCTGGGCTAGCCCCCAAATTCACAACAGTAATTATCAATTCGCTTTTAAGTAAATGTATTTACAGCGAATGAAAAGGCATGAAAAACTAACAGCAGACACCAATCTTTCTCTCTGAATGTGAAGCATTTTGAAGGACTTACTGGGTGTGTGGTGGATGATGTTGATTGTATAAGAGAAGAGAAAGAGGGCTGTTGAGCCATTGTAACTACTGCATGTGGCTCTCTACTCTTTCTGAAATGTCAAGTTAGACTTATATTAAGGAATGTAAAAATTCCCTCTGCCAAGATTGTCATTTGTAGACTAATCACCATCATCAAGATGAGCTGTGGGAATTACAACTACAAAACTCTTTATGTTACAAAGGGTGCTGTTATTTGATGTGTGCCCAATGGGACTACAACTAGAAGGGTAATTAGGACTTCAATCTTCTGCATAACGTTTAGAAACATCTCTATATTGCGGCCTTATTGGCTCTGGCATAATATTGTAAGGTCACAATCAGTTAATTAGCTAGCTGGTCAACTAGCTTACCTAAACAACAGTTTGTGTCAATTATATGAAGTCCCTTGATGTGAGCTGTGACTGCTTACAGTATGTCAAATGTAAGCACATTGTTAAAAGTCACGGTAATGATCAAATGTAAACTCAGCAAAAAAAGAAACGTCCTCTCACTGTCAACTGCATTTATTTTCAGCAAACTTAACGTGTAAATATTTGTATGAACATAAGATTCAACAACTGAGACATAAACTGAACAAGTTCCACAGACATGTGACTAACAAATGGAATAATGTGTCCCTGAACAAAAGGGGGTCAAAATCTAAAGTAACAGTCAGTATCTGGTGTGGCCACCAGCTGCATTAAATACTGCAGTGCATCTCCTCCTCATGGACTGCACCAGATTTGCCAGTTCTGGCTGTGAGATGTTACCCCACTCTTCCACCAAGGCACCTGCAAGTTCCCGGACATTTCTGGGGGGAATGGCCCTAGCCCTCACCCTCCGATTCAACAGGTCCCAGACGTGCTCAATGGGATTGAGATCGGGGCTCTTCACTGGCCATGGCAGAACACTGACATTCCTGTCTTGCAGGAAATCATGCACAGAACGAGCAGTATGGCTGGTGGCTTTTTCATGTTGGAGGGTCATGTCAGGATGAGCCTGCAGGAAGGGTACCACATGAGGGAGGAGGATGTCTTCCCTGTAACGCACAGCATTGAGATTGCCTGCAATGACAACAAGCTCAGTCCGATGATGCTGTGACACACCGCCCCAGACCACGACGGACCCTCCACCTCCAAATCGATCCCGCTCCAGAGTACAGGCCTCGGTGTAACGCTCATTCCTTTGACAATAAATGCAAATCCGACCATCACCCCTAAAAACCGCGACTCGTCAGTGAAGAGCACTTTTTGCCAGTCCTGTCTGGTCAAGCGATGGTGGGTTTGTGCCCAAAGTCAACATTGTTGCCGGTGATGTCTGGTGAGGATTTGCCTTACAACAGGCCTACAAGCCCTCAGTCCAACCTCTCTCAGCCTATTGAGTGCAGTCTGAGCACTGATGGAGAGATTGTGCCTTCCTGGTGTAACTTGGGCAGTTGTTGTTGCCATCCTGTACCTGTCCCACAGGTGTTTTATTTGTTTATTTTATTTTACTAGGCAAGTCAGTTCAGAACAAATTCTTATTTTCAATGATTGACTAGGAACAGTGGGTTTGTTCAGGGACAGAACAACAGATTTTTACCTTGTCAGCTCAGGGATTTGATCTTGCAACCTTTCGGTTACTAGTCCAACGCTCTAACCACTAGGCTACCTACCACCCCAGTGGTGTGATGTTCGGATGTACTGATCCTGTGCAAGTGTTGTTACACGTGGTCTGCCATTGCAAGGATGATCAGCTGTCTATCCTGTCTCCCTGTAGCGCTGTCTTAGGCATCTCACAGTATGGACATTGCAATTTATTGCCCTGGCCACATCTGCAGTCCTCATGCCTCCTTGCAGTATGCCTAAGGCACGTTCACGCAGATGAGCAGGGACCCTGGGCATCTTTCTTTTGGTGTTTATCAGAGTCAGTAGAAAGGCCTCTTTAGTGTCCTAAGTTTTCATAACTGTGACCTAATTGCCTACCGTCTGTAAGCTGTTAGTGTCTTAACGACCGTTCAACGGGTGTATGTTCATTAATTGTTTATGGTTCATTGAACAAGCATGGGAAACAGTGTTTAAACCCTTTACAATGAAGATCTGTGAAGTTATTTAGATTTTTACGAATTATCTTTGAAAGACAGGGTCCTGAAAAAGGGACATTTCTTATTTTGCTGAGTTTAGTAGGCTACAGTATCTCTCCCAAGTGTGGAATTGTGATAGCCATTTATCCTGCCTCATCAACAAAAATGATTTAGAATGTTAACGTAGACACTTTCATTGGCCTCTGTTGTTGATGGTGCTCGCTCTCAGCCGGCATAGTTTCTCCTGTGGAGTTACAATCCATTAGATACGCAAACCACACCAAGGCAAAATGCACAACATAACACATGCCATGTACTCGTGGATGAGTACTGGTCAAAGCACACAGTTCCTTATTTGAGCCCTTTGAGGCACGCCTACGTTAAGAGATGTCTTGAATTCTATTGTTGTTGACGTCTGTGAGCAGGAAGTTTCACACTGTGCACGATGGTCATATTATTGAGTCTACATTTAAGGTTGATGGCACGAGTCCTGGTGAGCAGAAACAGCCGACTAACGTCCCCACATTATTACCTTTGGACCCTCTGCCAGTCACTGAACCTCTCCAGAGGCCCGTCCATACTGAGTGACCCTCTCTTCACCTTCTCCTGTAGCTCCCTCAGCAGCTCTACTGAGTGACCCTCTCTTCACCTTCTCCTGTAGCTCCCTCAGCAGCTCTACTGAGTGACCCTCTCTTCACCTTCTCCTGTAGCTCCCTCAGCAGCTCTACTGAGTGACCCTCTCTTCACCTTCTCCTGTAGCTCCCTCAGCAGCTCTACTGAGTGACCCTCTCTTCACCTTCTCCTGTAGCTCCCTCAGCAGCTCTACTGAGTGACCCTCTCTTCACCTTCTCCTGTAGCTCCCTCAGCAGCTCTACTGAGTGACCCTGTCTTCACCTTCTCCTGTAGCTCCCTCAGCAGCTCTACTGAGTGACCCTCTCTTCTCCTGTAGCTCCCTCAGCAGCTCTACTGAGTGACCCTCTCTTCTCCTGTAGCTCCCTCAGCAGCTCTACTGAGTGACCATCTCTTCACCTTCTCCTGTGGCTCCCTCAGCAGCTCTACTGAGTGACCATCTCTTCTCCTGTAGCTCCCTCAGCAGCTCTACTGAGTGACCCTATCTTCTCCTGTAGCTCACTCAGCAGCTCTACTGAGTGACCCTCTCTTCACCTTCTCCTGTATCTCACTCAGCAGCTCTACTGAGTACCCTCTCTTCTCCTTCTCCTGTAGCTCCCTCAGCAGCTCTACTGAGTGACCCTCTCTTCACCTTCTCCTGTAGCTCACTCAGCAGCTCTACTGAGTGACCCTCTCTTCACCTTCTCCTGTAGCTCACTCAGCAGCTCTACTGAGTGACCCTCTCTTCACCTTCTCCTGTAGCTCACTCAGCAGCTCCAGCCCAAGCAGCTGGTTGGGCACAAACGTCTCATACGTGGAGATGTTATTCTATAACGCGTGGGTGAGACAACAGAGTGAAAAGGAGACTAAAATCAATCCCTTTCCACTGGGTGTTCAGTAGCAAATCATTTTCCGGTTTGGCAGAACTTGTCAATAGACTATGGAGTGAAAAATAATTTTAATGGCAGTAATACTGCTCTATATACTTAGCATCACTGCCCTACTGTATACAACCATAAATGCAGACCTACAGGAATATACTTTATGGCTGTTGTCTGGCCTTACCTAGTGGCTTGAGAATATAGTGTTTCAGTATTGCCCTGTGACATTTTCTTCTGGAACACTGAAAACACAGAACACATACTGCCAGACACAATCCAGACATGACACTACAAATGCTGATGCTGAGTTTTTCCCCCTCTACCCTAAATAAGTCTTTCATGCCATTCACAAGATGGCGCCATTCCACAGGAATTGCACAGAGGTAGGCTAATGTACACAAATGGGCAGGATAAGTGCATGTATGGAAAAATACTGATTTATTATGGTGAATATTAGTGAATTTCATAGTAAAATGTATAAGTATGTAGTATGTTCATTTAATTTGAGATAAGATGGCATTCATGTGAGGGCCGCTATGCATACAGATCCATGAAGCTGAATTGAATCAGATTGAAGGATACACTCGCTGAGGGAGGCACTAAGCTGTTGACAGGGGTGATGGTAATGGAGCCTCTTTATGCTTCTGGCCCAGCCATCCGCTCAGATTTCAAAGCTTCATTTGCCTCTTGTAGATACACCCCACCCACTTGTACACACAAGCATACCCACATGTACTGTACCCACTAACACACTCATAGGTTGAATCCAAAATGTTACCTATATAGTGCACTTCTTTAGAGAATAATCGGTTGCCATTTCAGGCAGACATATTCCCTCATACACAAATGATCCTTCCTCCACATACGGACTACGATCGTCTTACTAGTCAGAACAGCAGATAAACTAAACGTATGTCCATTTTATTTCCAGCGGTGCAGTGCACTCAGGCATTAGGCAAAGTCCATAATCCTCCACTCCAACCCCCTCCAGTGTCTTTAAGTCAGGCCCATCGCTGACACATTCACTAGAGGCAATGTGATCCGTATGCGGATGATATTCCCCACTGTATTAATGTGTGGATATCTCTGGATCCCCCTACTCGCCCTCTCCCATGCTGTGTTGTCTCATGTCAGAGGATATGAACGATGGAACACACATGTAATGACTGATGCTGGCTGACTTGGCCCGAGACTGGCCCAGATCGGTTGCAGATGGCAGGCCAGTAGTTGCGCATCTGTTATCGAGGCATTTGTAATGCAGTGTTCTTCTGCTTTAGCTGGGCTTCGGGTTCTATGGGCCGGGCTGAAAGCTCACGGAGAGGTGTCGGCTCACACAATAATGTCACATTCATTCCCAAGAGAGAGAGACTTTTTGGCCTTTTATACTGCAGAATGGTGGTAAGTGCTGGTTATGGAACTCCATGTTCTTAAGTCTTCAAATAGGACAGATAACTCTATAGTTGAATGGAGGACCAGCCGCTGTCTGACTCACTTACAGAAAAACACACAGACTGATGACCAAGCATTACATTTTCTCCTGTCCAACCCCAACCAAGGTATCATATTTCCCACAAAGCACTGAGGGAGTTTAAGATCCAGTCCACGGTTCAAATGGAGGCTAAGAATTGGAAAGAAAGGCATAGTTTTTTGGCAGAGAAAGAGAGAAAACAAGAACACAAATGATTTATAAACCCTTAACAATATGAGTCTCTTTCAGTAGCTTCCTCCACTTGTATTATTTACACAGCTGAAATTGAACATTTAAATATCACATGCCAGATAATCTGAATGTGTTTTTGTAACGGTCAATTCTGTCTTTGTCGTAGCGGCCCTCGCATGCTAGTTTCACATCACATCTGCTACACATTCCCATTTGTTGAGGAAATCTCCAGACTTTTCTCAAAATGTATTGCATACCACCAGATACATACCAACTGTCTAGGAGCCAACTTACCTTATTAAAAAAACTATGTTGCATTACAATAGAGCCTGATTTTCTATCACTCATGCTCAATGCTCACTAGTCACAGGCAGCATCAGCATACTAGCTGCCCAGGGGCATATTCAGTAGGGCACAATGTAGCAAAATGTTTTTAAATGGAAAAAGACAACGACCCTTCTCAATGACCATAGGACAGGTTCATGTAGAACCTTTTCCATCTCACTTTGTTTTCTCCTGTTTCGTGCCGATTGATCACAACACAGCTTGCACCTACCTTGAGCGAGGAAGGGGGTGCTGTCTTTTTTGACAGACGGGTGGTATCGGGCGCTGGTGCTCGGTTGCTGGTCACTCCGAGACCAGCAATGCTGGAGGTCAAGATGGTGTCGTCCTGTTCAACATTTACGCCCAGCAGCGAGTATACGTCCTCCTCCTCATCCTCCCCCAGCTCACCCCCCTCCGGTCTCGGAGTGTCTTGAGCACTAGTATTCCCTACAAGGTATCAAATCAAATTGTACTCGTCACATGCTTCGTAAACAGCAGGTGCAGACTAACAGTGAAATGCTTATTTACTGGCCCTTCCCAACAACGCAGAGAGAAAGAAAATAGAGAACTAATAGAAAAGGAAAAGACACAATAAAATACACAATGATTAATGACAACTTATATACACAGTGTACCAGAACTGAGTCTGTGCAGGGGTTAATTGAAGTAGATAATAAACAGTAGCCACAGCGTATGTGATGAGTCAAAAAGGGTTCATGCAGATAATTGAGTAGTTAACCAAATAGCTACCCGGACTAACTATATAGCAGTCTTATGGTAGCAGAGAGAACAGTCTATGACTTGGGTGACTGGAGTCTGACCATTTTTAAGGCCTTCCTCTGACACCGCCTGGTATACAGTACCAGTCAAAAGTTTGGACACACCTACTCATTCAAGGGTTTTTCTTTATTTTTGTATATTTTCTACATTGTAGAAATACAATAAAAAATACCCTCCGGTAATGGAGATCACTATGATCTATTGCAGGGGTATTAAACTCTTACCCTACGAGGTTCAGAGAACAGACCCAGAAGGCTATCTGTATTCCATAGATTAGGGCCTAACTTACTTATTTCATTTGACTGATTTCCTTATATGAATTGTAACTCAGTAAAATCTTTTAAATTGTTGCGTTTATACACTGCTCAAAAAAATAAAGGGAACACTAAAATAACACATTCTAGATCTGAATGAATGAAATATTCTTATTAAATACTTTTTTCTTTACATAGTTGAATGTGCTGACAACAAAATCACACAAAAATGATCAATGGAAATGCAAATTTATCAACCCATGGAGGTCTGGATTTGGAGTCACACTCAAACCTAAAGTGGAAAACCACACTACAGGCTGATCCAACTTTGTAATGTCCTTACAACAAGTCGAAATGAGGCTCAGTAGTGTGTGTGGCCTCCACGTGCCTGTATGACCTCCCTACAATGCCTGGGCATGCTCCTGATGAGGTGGCGGATGGTCTCCTGAGGGATCTCCTCCCAGACCTGGACTAAAGCATCCGCCAACTCCTGGACAGTCTGTGATGCAACGTGGCGTTGGTGGATGGAGCGAGACATGATGTCCCAGATGTGCTCAATTGGATTCAGGTCTGGGGAACGGGTGAGCCAGTCCATAGCATCAATGCCTTCCTCTTGCAGGAACTGCTGACACACTCCAGTCACATGACGTCTAGCATTGTCTTGCATTAGGAGGAACCCATGGCCAACCGCACCAGCATATGGTCTCACAAGGGGTCTGAGGATCTCATCTCTGTACCTAATGGCAGTCAGGCTACCTCTGGCGAGCACATGGAGGGCTGTGCGGTCCCCCGAAGAAATGCCACCCTACACCATGACTGACCCACCGCCAAACTGGTCATGCTGGAGGATGTTGCAGGCAGCAGAACGTTCTCCACGGCGTCTCCAGACTCTGTCACGTCTGCCACATGTGCTCAGTGTGAACCTGCTTTAATCTGTGAAGAGCACAGGGCGCCAGTGGCGAATTTGCCAATCTTGGTGTTCTCTGGCAAATGCCAAACGTCCTGCTCGGTGTTGGGCTGTAAGCACAACCCCCACCTGTGAATGTCGGGCCCTCATACCACCCTCATGGAGTCTGTTTCTGACACTGTTTGAGCAGACACATGCACATTTGTGGCCTGCTGGAGGTCATTTTGCAGGGCTCTGGCAGTGCTCCTCCTGCTCCTCCTTGCACAAAGGCGGAGGTAGCGGTCCTGCTGCTGGGTTGTTGCCCTCCTACGGCCTCCTCCACGTATCCTGATGTACTGGCCTGTCTCCTGGTAGCGCCTCCATGCTCTGGACACTACTCTGACAGACACAGCAAACCTTCTTGTCACAGCTCGCATTGATGTCCCATCCTGGATGAGCTGCACTACCTGAGCCACTTGTGTGGGTTGTAGACTCCGTCTCATGCTACCTCTAGGGTGAAAGCACCGCCAGCATTCAAAAGTGACCAAAACATCAGCCAGAAAGCATTGGAACTGAGAAGTGGTCTGTGGTCACCACCTGCAGAACCACTCCTTTATTGGGGATGTCTTGCTAATTGCCTATAATTTCCACCTGTTGTCTATTCCATTTGCACAACAGCATGTGACATTTGTCAATCAGTGTTGCTTCCTAAGTGGACAGTTTGATTTCACAGAAGTGTGATTGACTTGGAGTTACATTGTGTTGTTTAAGTGTTTTATTTTTTTGAGCAGTGTAATTGCACCCACCTGGTGTCCCAGGTCTAAATCAGTCACTGATTAGAGGGGAACAATTAAAAAACGCAGTGGAACTTGCTTAGAGGTCCAGAGTTGAGTTTGAGGGATTTATTAAATGAACCCTATGAAACACAAATAGTATGCACTGAGCAGATCAAACAATGCAATATATCGTTGACCATCGTTCCACACTGGTGTCATCGCTGTCCTTGTCCACAGTGAACATATTCTGTAATGAATAGACTGACTACTACATGGCCGGAATTACAACAGGTCTAAAATGTCATGGAACTCCTTGTATAAAGACTCCTTGTTATGGGAAAACAAGAGGCAGTCTAGATTTCACTCGCCTTCTTCGGTAGAAGCTCCTTCATATTCTGCCCTGTTGACAGCAACATAGTACAATATGCATTTCCCGTCTGTTGCTTTATATGTCCTGATACATTATGAAATGCCATGCTTGTTTGACGAGAGAGAAAACAAATATCCAAGGAGATTCAATACAGTAAATTGAACTGGAAATAAGAGGCTGTTGTATTTAGTGGGGATTCAAGGACTAGCGTTTTGATAGGGGCTGACCGTTTTGACTGGGGTAACCAGCGGTGGTGGGAAAAGTACCCAATTGTCATACTTGAGTAAAAGTAAAGATAACTTAATAGAAAATGTAAAACTGAAATAGTAAAAGTGAAAGTCACCCAGTAAAATACTACATGAGTAAAAGTCTAAAAGTATTCAGTTTAAATATACTTAAGCATCAAAAGTAAATGTAATTGCTAAAATATACTTAAGTGAAGTTAAGTATCAAAAGTTTCAACTTCCTTGTATTAAGCACATCTTTTTAATTGACGGATAGCCAGGGGCACACTCCAACACTCCAACACATCATTTCCAAATGAAACATTTGTGTTTCGTGAGTCCGCCAGATCAGAGACAATAGGGCCTTACTTGACATACCGACTCGATCCATGAGAGAGAATCTGGTACTTACAGGTATCCAAGAGAAAGAAGGACAATTTCCTAAATCTGTAGTTGGAGAATTCCTCCTTACAGCGCTTCAGATTCCACGCGAAGCTATCAACAAAATCCAACCCGAATGTGTACACTGCTTCGGACAGAGAGGGCCGAGGTATGAACGCCCAACCGTTGCTGGGACCAAAATTGGCTTGAATGACCAGTTCCCGAAGGAACTTGCAGAACGGCGTAAAGTTCTGTGACCAATTGTCAAGGAAAATAGATGAAAAGGGAAACGAGTAGCTCTCGTCGTCGATAAACTATATGTTGATAACCAGTTGTTCAGAGACACAAAGACTACTCCATGGCTATTTTAAAAACTATAAAGTTCTTATAGACGTGGAAAATAATGAAACACAATTCTATCCCGGTTAAGGATTGTAGTATTACAATAAAAAAGTATAGCTTTTCTATTTATCTTCAAATAAAACTAATTAAACAGAATGCACAGTATGTGTGGATGGTGTGGTGTGTGTTTTTTTATGTTTGGGAAAGTGTGGCGTTGACTGAGAAAGGAAATGGTTGCATCCCAGAACCAATGTATTGCTGTGAGTGGGGGTGTAAAAGAGCTTTCAATGTTATTCAGATGATGGATATACTTTTTATAATGAATTATACGTCTTGTTTGTTTATTGTCCTATCATGGTGGAACAGTGTTTAAAAAAATTAAATGTATACTTTATTTTAATTGTCCTATCATGGGGAACTACATTTTTAAATGAATTATATTTCGAATTAATTTATTTATGAGCCTATATTGATGGAACGGTCCAAAATCCTATACCCTAGACACCCACCTGAATGACCCAGATACTAAGGAGAAGGCCCTAACTGTTTTATGGGCCTGCTGCATGCGGTCAGAGACCTAGAGCAGCACTGCCCCCTTAAGATTCTGAGCCTGCTTGGCAGGGTTGGACCTGCAAAGCCAAATCCCCCTGAAGGAAGAGCATACTATACAAGGAAATTCTCAAAGCTGCTAATGAGAACCTTGACGACCTTGTACCAAGCCGGTGGGGATTCCAGTGGGGTAACCCCCACCCAGGCAGTGGCAATGCTGGCAACACTAGCTGCAGTAACCCATGGGGAGGGAGTCACACTCATACATTCAGAGAGGGGGTATATTATTGTGGCCCCGGTGGCACAAAATCAAAAGTCTGACTGCATGGAGATGCTTGGGAATATGGTCAGTACGGGGGACCGTGTTGTGGGTGTTTCAGGGAAAAGGTGTACATTTGACCTCCATCATCTAGGACGTGACAATGGTTAATAAAATCTCTACATTTCTGCCCATTTTTTTCGGCACGGTCTTGCAGGCCTTCTCATACAGCTGCAACTGTATTTGCATTCGTAAGTCAAGACCCATCTTAAGTTGGGCTCTGGGATGGTGCAACTGTTGAGAATGTGAGCCTATGGTTGTGTGGGGGGAAAGGGTTGAGTGTGTATGTGCGTATCCCACAACTGTTGAGAATGTGAGCAGCCTATGGTTGTGTGGGGGGAAAGGGTTGAGTGTGTATGTGCGTATCCCACAACTGTTGAGAATGTGAGCAGCCTATGGTTGTGTGGGGGGAAACGGTTGAGTGTGTATGTGCGTATCCCACAACTGTTGAGAATGTGAGCAGCCTATGGTTGTGTGGGGGGAAACGGTTGAGTGTGTATGTGCGTATCCCACAACTGTTGAGAATGTGAGCAGCCTATGGTTGTGTGGGGGGAAAGGGTTGAGTGTGTATGTGCATATCCCACAACTGTTGCGAAGAAGTAAAAAGATGTTAGGGAAAATATAGGATGATTCACAATAATTGTTTCCTAATATAATAATTGCTTGCAATAATGTAAATTTGGTAATGGCGAGACTGGTGAGAGGTAAAATCCTTTGCATAAATTGCCTACATTACTACAAATACGAATAGCTATTTATGGAAATTAAGAAATAGGATTTAAAAAAAATATATATATTTTTTGATTGCTATATATAATGCAAATCGAGGTGAGGGTGATGGAAATGCATTTGGCGGTTGATCTACTTCTGTTCTGTAAATGGCACTGTGTGCTCTTTTCAAAGGATGGATTGCAGTCTTTTCAGGGCTATGGGATACGGGGCGTCGGGGTGGTCTGTCGGACAATGGGATAATAACCCAATGGCACTGTGTGCTCTTTTCAAAGGATGGATTGCAGTCTTTTCAGGGCTATGGGATACGGTGCGTCGGGGTGGTCTGTCGGACATTGGGATAATAACCCAACTCGGGATGAGGAGAGCTTTTAGTGGGTGGAATAGTGGAGACCAATTGGATGTTTACTTAGTAGCAATGCAAATATCATGGTACAGCTACATAGACACTCAATCATCATGTTACCTTTTAATGGTACGTTCACAAACATATATTTTGATAAATAGAATTGAAAGTTGTCTCATTATGGTAAGTGGTGAAATAAGTATAGCCAGTACATTTGTAATGGCTTAGCAGATAATAAGAAAAGACAATCAGTATTTACCTGGCTAAAAGAGAAGTAATATAATGTCTATTGTTTACAGGAAACCCATTAAACAGTTTTTAGATGAAGTTTTGTGTAAAAAGGACTGGGGGGGAAAGTATATTTCTCCCACGGGCAAAGAAATTCAAAGGGGGTGATGGGTTTTAATTAAGTCATTTTGATCCAAATGTGCAAATTGTCCAAACAGATCATCAAGGTAGATGGATGATTTTAAATATGTTATTGGACAATAAACAGATATGGCTTATTAACCTATACGGTCCGAATAATGATGATCCAAGCTTCTTTGAAAATATATATAGGAATTTGTCAACTCTACAAGCAACACTAGACTATATTATTATGGTGTGAAATACCTCTATGGACTGGAAAGGAAATCACACTACAAACTACAAACTATCACCCTCAGGCACTTTGGGAAGTCATGAATGTCATGGATATATTGGAATTAGTGGATATATGGAGACTTAAATACCCTGACCTAGTGAGATATACATGGCGGAGATATACAAGCTGGTAGTCTTGACTACTTTCTTATGCCATTCTCTATGGTACCAAAAGTTAACAAAGTGTTGATAGGGGACAGAATGTGGTCAGATCATCACATAATTGGCATATATATTACTCTTACAGAATTTACACATGGGAAAGGATATTTGAAATTTTGTCAAAGCCTACTAGATGATAAATTGTTTAGAACTAGGACAGAATAATTTACAACTTACTTTTTCAGGCATAACAAAGCAGATCCCCTTATTGTATGGGACACTTTTAAATGTGCCTTTAGAGGCCATGCAATTCAGTATTCATCTATAAAACAAAAGCAATTCAGATCAGGAGTCCATATTAACAAAGGAAATTGAAGGACTAACAGTACAGTTAGATAGCAGTATAAACTGTACCATAGAGGCACAGAATAAGTTAGAGGAAAAACTAAAAAGAATGGAGGAATTATTCAAGAAAGATCCAGTGTAATATATTATAAAAATAAAAGTGAACTGGATGGAATATGGGGAGAAAATGCACCAGGAAGTAAAGTACTTTAAGAATATGTTTTTGTTTCAGTCTCCTCCATCTCCACTAACTGAAACTAATTGTATGGATTTTTTGACTAATAATAAGGTAAAATGAACATCTGAAAAGAAAGACTGTGAAGGCCAAATTACAGAGGAGGAACTTCTTGATGCAATTAAAGCATTTAAGGCTGGGAAAACTCCAGGGCTGGATGGCATACCAGTGGATGTATACAACATTTTTGATATACCCAGAGGACCATTATTACCATGTTTTAACCACTCTTATATAAATGGTAGATTATCAGACACGCAACAAGACGATCTGATATCATTATTACTGAAACAGGACCCAAGTGGTATATATAAAGATTCAGTCCATTCAAAAAATTGGAGACCTCTTACACTTCAGTGTTGTGATGCAAAAATTCTAGCAAAATTCTTGGCGCATAGAATTAAAAAAGTATTGTCAGATATTATTCATTCTAATCAGACAGGTCTTTTACATGGACGATGCATTGGAGATAATATAAGACAAGCACTGGAAACAATAGAACACTATGAAATATCGGGGACACAAGGCCTGGTTGTTATAGCTGATTTTGAAAAGGCTTTTGATAAAGTACGACTGTAGTTTATATATAAATGACTAGAATATTTCAATTTTGGGGAATCTCTAATAAAATGGGTTAAAGTTATGTATAGTAACCCTAGGTGTAAAATAATAAATAATGGCTACATCTCAGAAAGTTTTAATCTATCTAGAGGACTAAAACAAGGTTGTCCACTATCGGCATATCTATTTATTATTGCCATCGAAATGTTAGCTGTTAAAATTAGATCAAACAATAATATTAAGGGATTAGAACTCCGTGGCTTAAAAACTACGGTGTCATCGTACGCTGATGATTCATGTTTTCTTTTAAAACCACAATTAGAATCCCTCCACAGCCTCATAGAGGATCTAGATACTTTTGCTATTCTCTCTGGATTAAAACCAAATTATGATACGTGTACTATATTACGTATTGGATCACTAAAAAATACACATTTTACATTACCGTTTAGTTTACCAATTAAATGGTCTGACGGAGATGTGGACAGGCTCTGTATACAAATCCCAAAAGAAAGAAATTTTCTCACTCCAATACAATTTTATGGAAAGTTAGCAAAATAGATTAGATCTTGCTACCATGGAAAGGAAAATACCTGTCTATTTGTGGAAAAATCACCCTGATAAACTCTTTAGTTATATCACAGTTTACCTATTTGCTTATGGTTTTGCCTGGTTTTAATTTTTAAATTATATGAACAAAGTTTTATTTATTTGGAATAGCAACACAGACAAAATTAAAAGGGCCTTTTTATATAGCGAATATGAATTTGGAGGGCAGAAATGATTAAATATTAAAGAATTAGACCTCTCACTAAGGCATCAGTCATACAAAAGTTATACTTAAATCCAAACTGGTTCTCTAGTAAATTGGTAGGAATGCCTCATCCTATGTTTAAGTTTCCCTTTATTCAGATTACACCTGCTCACTTTCGGGTTGTTTGAAAAGGAAATAATCTCCAAAACATTGTTATTTTTTAAACAGGCCGTAGAAAGTTGGTTGCAATTTCAGTTTAATCCACCTGAAAAGACAGACCAAATAATACAACAAATATTGTGGTTAAACTCAAATATACTAACTGATTTAAAAAAACATATTTTTCGAAGAAAAAGGTATAAGTTTTATGAATGATATCATAAATAGGACTGGTGGAGTTATGTCACACATGCAGCTAACACATATGGAAATGTCTGCTCTACCCAAAATTACAACCAACTAATTGCAGCATTACCACAAAAATGGAAGAGGTAAGTAGAAGGGGGGAGAAAAAAGTAAGGAACTTGTATGTCAGCCCTGTATTAAAGAACATCAATGGTGAAGGAAAAGTGTGATAAATAAAAACATACATACCAATTTCATTTGAGGACCAAAACACTGACAGCTGTGCCATATAAACTGCAAAATAGTTGGGAAGAGATTTTCCATGTACCCATTCCATGGCACATGGTTTATGAATTGATACGCAAAACAACGCCGGATTCAAAACTTCTAAATGTTCAATTTAAATTACTATACAAAATTATTGCAACCAACAGAATGTTATATATATGGGGGGATACAAACTTCCCAGCTCTGCAGATTATGCTGTGAGGAGGCAGAGACATTAAATCATTTATTTTGGTATTGTCCATATGTAGCTCGTATTTGGTAACAGGCCAGGAATGGCTGACGAATTGCAACATTTGCCTAGAACTAACGCTGCAGATAGCAATACTGGGTGATTTGAAAAGCCATAGTCAATCAATCAATAATATAATTTTTATTTTAGCAAAAATATATAACTTTTTTTTTTTTTACCATCTGTAGAAGCTATGAGAGTAGAAAGGTTCAGTAATTTTGTCAAGCATCACAGCACAGTTGAAAAATGTATTGAAATCCAAAATGGATGGTGTTGAGCGATTGATGGGAGGGGTTGAATGGAGCTGAAGGGTGGGACTAATAACAAGATAACCAATGTAAAACATACAGGGTCTGTATATAGGTTCAGAACATTTTGTGAAATAGCTCAGTTACAAATAGAAATCAAACTGGATGGACATCAGAAATAGAGGAAGGACTAAAAACAAACAAAATATAATTATTGTAAAATAGATTGCGTCTGTAAAATGTGTATACGATGTGTATATACTGAAGGTAGAAGCCTAAGTGTTATTGTTTATTAGTTTACTCCAATTGGGGGAACGGTGGTAGGATTTGAAGGGAATAATAAAGGCAAATTTGGGAAAAGTATGTATGTCTATATAGGTATGTGTATGTATATATGTGTATATTTTCACACACTAGTGACCATATCCCCCGTGCATCCCGCAAAAGCGGAGGTGTTGCTAACATTTACGATTTCAATTTACAAAAGAAAAAGACGTTTGTCTTTAGAGCTTCTAGTCATGAAATCTATGCAGCCTACTCGATCACTTTTTATAGCTACTGTTTACAGGCCTCCTGGGCCATATACAGCATTCCTCACTGAGTTTCCTGAATTCCTATCGGACCTTGTAGTCATAGCAGATAATATTCTAATTTTTGGTGATTTTAATGTTCACATGGAAAAGTCCACAGACCCACTCCAAAAGGCTTTCGGAGCCATCATCGACTCAGTGGGTTTTGTCCAACATGTCTCTGGACCTACTCACTGTCACAGTCATACTCTGGACCTAGTTTGTCCAATGGAATAAATGTTGTGGATGTTAATGTTTTTCCTCATAATCCTGGACTTTCGGACCACCGTTTTATTATGTTTGCAATCACAACAAATAATCTGCTCAGACCCCAACCAAGGAGCATCAAAAGTCGTGCTATAAATTCTCAGACAACAAAAAGATTCCTTGATGCCCTTCCAGACTCCCTCTGCCTACCCAAGGACGTCAGAGGACAAAAATCAGTTAACCACCTAACTGAGGAACTCACTTTAACCTTGCGCAATACCCTAGATGCAGTTGCACCCCTAAAAAGTAAAAACATTTGTCATAAGAAACAAGCTCCCTGGTATACAGAAAATACCCGAGCTCTGAAGCAAGCTTCCAGAAAATTTGTACGGAAATGGCGCCACACCAAACTGGAAGTCTTCTGACTAGCTTGGTAAGACAGTACAGTGCAGAATTGAAGAGCCCTCACTGCTGCTCGATCATCCTATTTTTCCAACTTAATTGAGGAAAATAAGAACAATCCTAAATTTCTTTTTGATACTGTCGCAAAGCTAACTAAAAAGCAGCATTCCCCAAGTGAGGATGGCTTTCACTTCAGCAGTAATAAATTCATGAACTTCTTTGAGGAAAAGATCATGATCATTAGAAAGCAAATTACGGACTCCTCTTTAAATCTGCTTCTTCCTCCAATGCTCACTGTCCTGAGTCTGCCCAACTTTGCCAGGACTAAGAATCAAGGGAGACACTCAAGTGTTTTAGTACTAAACTACTGAAAGAGCTGCTTCCTGTGCTTGGCCCTCCTATGTTGAACATAATAAACGGCTCTCTATCCACCGGATGTGTACCAAACTCACTAAAAGTGGCAGTAATAAAGCCTCTCTTCAAAAAGCCAAATATAAAAAACTATCGGTCTAAATCTAATCTTCCATTCCTCTCAAAATATTTAGAAAAAGCTGTTGCGCAGCAACTCACTGCCTTCCTGAAGACAAACAATGTATACAAAATGCTTCAGTCTGGTTTTAGACCCCATCATAGCACTGAGACTGCACTTGTGAAGGTGGTAAATTACCTTTTAATGGCGTCAGACCGAGGCTCTGCATCTGTCCTTGTGCTCCTAGACCTTAGTGCTGCTTTTGATACCATTGATCACCACATTCTTTTGGAGAGATTGGAAACCCAAATTGGTCTACACGGACAAGTTCTGGCCTGGTTTAGATCTTATTTGTTGGAAAGATATCAGTTTGTCTCTGTGAATGTTTTGTCCTCTAACAAATCAACTATAAATGTCGGTGTTCCTCAAGGTTCCATTTTAGGCCCACTATTGTTTTCACTATATATATATTTTACCTCTTGGGGATGTCATTCAAAAACATAATGTTAACTTTCACTGCTATGTGGATGACACACAGCTGTACATTTCAATGAAACATGGTGAAGCCCCAAAATTGCCCTCGCTAGAAGCCTGTGTTTCAGACATAAGGAAGTGGATGGCTGCAAACTTTCTACTTTTAAACTCGGACAAAACAGAGATGCTTGTTTTAGGTCCCAAGAAACAAAGAGATCTTCTGTTGAATCTGACAATGAATCTTGATGGTTGTACAGTCGTCTCAAATAAAACTGTGAAGGACCTCGGCGTTACTCTGGACCCTAATCTCTCTTTTGATGAACATATCAAGACTGTTTCAAGGACAGCTTTTTTCAATCTACGTAACATTGCAAAAATCAGAAACTTTCTGTCCAAAAATGATTTTGTTACTTCTAGGTTAGACTACTGCAATGCTTTACTTTCCGGCTACCGGGATGAAGCACTAAATAAACTTCAATTAGTGCTAAATACGGCTGCTAGAATCCTGACTAGAACCAATTGTTTAAAAATCATATTACTCCCGTGCTAGCCTCCCTACACTGGCTTCCTGTTAAGGCAAGGGCTGATTTCAAGATTTTACTGCTAACCTACAATGCATTACATGGGCTTGCGCCTACCTATCTTTCTAATTTGGTCCTGCCGTACATACCTACACGTACGCTACAGTCACAAGACGCAGGCCTCCTAACTGTCCCTAAAATTTCTAAGCAAACAGCGGAGGCAGGGCTTTCTCCAATAGAGCTCAATTTTTATTGAATGGTCTGTCTACCCATGTGAGAGACGCAGACTCGGTTTCAACCTTTAAGTCTTTACTGAAGACTCATCTTCAGTGGGTCATATGATTGAGTGTAGTCTGGCCCAGGAGTGTGAAGGTGAACGGAAAGGCTATGGAGCAAAGAACCGCCCTTGCTGTCTCTGCCTGGCCGGTTCCCCTCTCTCCACTGGGATTCTCTGCCTTTAACCCTATTACAGGGGCTGAGTCACTGGCTTACTGGTGTTCTTTCATGCCGTCCCTAGGAGGGGTGCGTCACTTGAGTGGGTTGAGTCACTGACGTGATCTTCCTGTCTGGGTTGGCGCCCCCCCTTGGGTTGTGCAGTGGCGGAGATCTTTGTGGGCTATACTCGGCCTTGTCTCATGATGGTAAGTTGGTGGTTGAAGATATCCCTCTAGTGGTGTGGGGGCTGTGCTTTGGCAAAGTGGGTGGGGTTATATCCTTCCTGTTTGGCCCTGTCCGGGGGTATCATCGGATGGGGCCACAGTGTCTCCTGACCCCTCCTGTCTCAGCCTCCAGTATTTATGCTGCAGTAGTTTGTGTCGGGGGGCTAGGGTCAGTTTGTTATATCTAGAGTACTTCTCCTGTCTTATCCTGTGTCCTGTGTATTTTAAGTATGCTCTCTCTAATTCTCTCTTTCTTTCTCTCTGAGGACTTGAGCCCTAGGACCATGCCTCAGGACTACCTGGCATGATGACTCCTTGCTGTCCCCAGTCCACCTGGCCGTGCTGCTGCTCCAGTTTCAACTGTTCTGCCTGCCGCTATGGAACCCTGACCTGTTCACCGGACATGCTACCTGTCCCAGACCTGCTGTTTTCAACTCTCTAGAGACAGCAGGAGGGGTAGAGATATTCTTAATGATCGGCTATAAAAAGCCAACTGACATTTACTCACTCCTGAGGTGCTGGAGTGGCCATGTATGCCATGTTCTGTTATAATCTCCACCCGGCACAGCCAGAAGAGGACTGGCCACCCCTCTTAGCCTGGTTCCTCTCTAGGTTTCTTCCTAGGTTTTGGCCTTTCTAGGGAGTTTTTCCTAGCCACCGTGCTTCTACACCTGCATTGCTTGCTGTTTGGGGTTGTAGGCTGGGTTTCTGTACAGCACTTTGAGATATCAGCTGAAGGGCTATATAAATACATTTGATTTGAAATTTGATTTGTATATGTATGCATTTGTGTATCTATATGGATATATATATTTACAAAAAATATATATATGGGGGATTGGAAATGATGCAGACAATTACATTGATGGAAGCAACAATCTTTCCGCAATATTAAGCTGACCTACCCCTTTAAAAAAAAATAACACTAGTAACCAGTAGAGATGCTATTGATGGAATGCATTGCAGACTAGATACTTACTTTTCCAGCTAGCAACTTCTCCTTTTTTTGTTCTCTCAAGGTAAGAATTGGGAAAAGCTTAGGCCTAGCTAATAATAATTAGGATGGGGGGAAAAAGTGTGTTAACTTAGTCATGTTTGACCTGAAATAAATGCACATCTTACACAGACCTACTGTAGCACAGCTGATTCAAATCAAATGTTATTAGTCACATGCGCCGAATACAACAGGTGTATTACAGTGAAATGCTTACTTACTAGCCCCTAACCAACAAAGGAGTTTTAGATAAAAAAATAAATAAAAAAATGCAAATAAGAAATAAAAGTAACAAGTAATTAAAGAGGAGCAGAAAAATAACAATAGCGAGACTAGTTAGTCGAGATAATTGAGGTAACATGCAAATGTAAGTAGAGTTATTAAGGTGATAACAACAGAGTAACATCAGTGTAAAATAAAAGGGGGGGTCAATGCAAATAGTAGCCATTTGATTAGATGTTCAGGAGTCTTATGGCTTGGGGGTAGAATCTGTTTAGAAGCCTCTTGGACCTAGACTTGGCGCTCCGGTACTGCCTGCCGTGCGGTAGCTGAGAGAACAGTCTATGACTAGGGTGGCTGGAGTCTGACAATTTTTAGGGCCTTCCTCTGATACCACCTGGTATAGAGGTACTGGATGGCAGGAAGCTTGGCCCCAGTGATGTACTGGGACGCTCGCACTACCCACTGTAGGATCTGATGACCCATACCAAATCTTTACAGTCTCCTGAGGGGGAATAGGTTTTGTCGTACCCTCTTCACGACTGTCTTGGTTTGTTGGTGATGTGAACACCAAGGAACTTGAAGCTCTCAACCTTCTCCACTACAGCCCCGTCGTTGAGAATGGGGGCATACTCTGTCCTCGTTTTCCTGTAGTCCACAATCATCTCCTTAGTCTTAATCACATTGAAGGAGAGGTTGTTGTCCTGGCACCACACGGCCAGGTCTCGGACCTCCTCCCTATAGGCTGTTTTGTCATTGTCGGTGATCGGGCATACTACTATTGTGTCATCGGCAAACTTAATGATGGTGTTGGAGTCGTGCCTGGCCGTGCAGTCATGAGTGAACAGGGAGTACAGGAGAGGACTGAGCATGCACCCCTGAGGAGCCCCTGTGTTGAGGATCAGCGTAGCGGATGTGTTGTTACCTACTCTTACCACCTGGGGGGCGGCCCGTCAGGAAGTCCAGGATCCAGTTGCAGAGGGAGGTGTTTAGTCCCAGGGTCCTTAGCTTATTGATGAGCATTGAGGACATTGAAACTACGCGAACTACACTGAATAGCATTCATTGACTACAAACCACATAGGTTTTCCTTTTGTCCAGATGGGAAAGGGCAGTGTGGAGTGCAATAGAGATTGCATCATCTGTGGATCTGTTAGGGCGGTATGCAAATTGGAGTGGGTCTAAAGTTTCTGGGATAATGGTGTTGATGTGAGCCATGACCAGCCTTTCAAAGCATTTCATGGCTACAGATGTGAGTGCTCCAGGTCGGTAGTCATTTAGGCAGGTTACCTTAGTGTTTTTGGCCACAGGGACTACGGTGGTCTGCTTAAAACAAGTTGGTATAACAGACTCGGACAGGGAGAGGTTGAAAATGTCAGTGAAGACACTTGCCAGTTGGTCAGTGCATGCTCGGAGTACACGTCCTGGTAATCCGTCTGGCCCTGCGGCCTTGTGAATGTTGACCTGTTTAAAGGTCTTACTCACATCGACTGCGGAGAGCGTGATCACTGTCTTCCGGAACAGCTGGTGCGCTCATGCATTTTTCAGTGTTATTTGACTCGAAGCGAGCATAGAAGTAGTTTAGCTCATCTGGTAGGCTCTTGTCACGGGGCAGCTCTTGGCTGTGCTTCCCTTTGTAGTCTGTAATGGTTTGCAAGCCCTGCCACATCCGACGAGCATCAGAGCAAGTGTAGTATGATTCGATCTTAGTCCTGTATTGATGCTTTGTCTGTTTGATGGTTCGTCAGATGGCATACCGGGATTTCTTATAAGCTTCCGGGTTAGAGTCCCACTCCTTGAATGCAGCAGCTCTTGCCTTTAGCTCAGTGCAGATGTTGCCTGTAATCCATGGCTTCTGGTTGGGGTATATACGTACAGTCTCTGTGGGGTTGACGTCATCAATGCACTTATTGATGAAGCCAATGACTGATGTGGAGTACTCCTCAATGCCATCCTAAATGCCATTGGAGGAATCCTGGAACATCTGTGATATCAAAACAGTCCTGTAGCTTAGCATCTGCTTCATCTGACCACTTTTTTAATTGATCCAGTCACTGGTGCCTCCTGCTTAAATTTTTTGCTTGTAAGCAGTAATCAGGAAGATAGAATTATGGTCAGATTTGTCAAATGGAGGGCGAGGGAGAGCTTTGTATGAGTCTCTGTGTGTGGCGTACAGGTGGTCCAGATGTTTTTTCCCCTCTGGTTGCACATTTAACATGCTGATAGAAATTTGGTAAGACCGATTTACGTTTCCCTGCATTAAAGTCCCCAGCCACTAGGAGAGCCGCCTCAGGGTGAGCGTTTTCCTGTTTGCTTATGGCAGAATACAGCTCATTCAGTGCCGTCTTAGTGCCAGCCTCAGTCTGTGGTTGTATATAGACAGCTATGAAAAATACAGATGAAAACTCTCCAGGTAGATAGTGTGGTCTACAGCTTATCATGAGATACTCTACCTCAGGCGAGCACAACCTTGAGACATCCTTATTTATCATGCACCAGCTGTTATTTACAAAAATACATAGTCCGCAACCCCTTGTCTTACCAGACCCCGCAGTTCAAACAATCAATGTCAATCCTGAGGAACATGACTGGTTAAAATTACTGGTTAAAATGTTGTGGCAATATTCTGAACCATACTAGTACCGATACAGAAATATGCATTTTTATGATTAAGCATTTTCCATGTGCTATTCCTAAGCAACACAGCCACTCCATTGAAATATTACACTTCTTGATATTGCATGTTATGTATTCTGTGTCATGAATATATTAGAGTAACAGGAAAATTTTGGTCCATTAACTAATATCTTATTTAGATGTGTTTTTGGAAAAGGCACTAGTGCCACCTGTTTGCAATCATGCCATCATTGCTTGTTGACTAGTGGAACCTCACTCAATCGTGGAGTATTTTGTATAAGATTTATAAAAATGTCCTTCACTACTATACACCATATTTAATTAACTTTATAGGTAAAGTGTTAGAATTGCCTGTTGTACACAAGCTGAAAGAACCAGTCATTTCCTAATGTAGATAGGGTTTTACAAATCATGGAGTTGGGATGCATCTCACTGTCTCTGGACTTTATTCAAATAAGTTTTGCATGTAAACGAAACAAAGATCCAATGGCAGGGAAACAAACTATACTTAAACTGCAATTTAACAGTTAACATGGTGCCCATCAGTGGAGTGCATGGAGGATGTGTTTAAATCATTTCAAATTATTACCACTTCCTCTGTAGGACTGATCTATGACCAAAAGTAAATATAATCCTTCCTCTTTCTTTTAAAATATATTTTTAAAAACTTAAGTAATTTGGCAGACACTCTTATCCGGAGCGCCCCTTACTCTAACCTACCACTCAAACACAAATGCATTGACTGGAAGAAATTGTCCCGATTTGGTGTTTTTAAATCACTGATGAAGGTTTGAGGCTGATTCCCTGACCTGTCAATGTTTTTAATTTGCTGTTTTCTCCTCTTGTGAATTCAATGGTTTTTACTAGATTACTTGTAGTTTGTTGTCTGTCTGTATTCTTTTTGTTATGACTTGGTGCTCCCTATCTTGGCCAGGGCGCTCTTGAAAAAGAGATTTTAATCTCAATGAGCCCTTCCGGGTGAAATAAAGGTGAAATAAAAATGAAATTGACTGGAAAGAATCTCCTCGCTGTTTACTAGGACTTTCGCGGGAGTTTTTCCTAGCCACCGTGCTTCTACACCTGCATTGCTTGCTGTTTGGGGTTTTAGGCTGGGTTTCTGTACAGCACTTTGACATCAGCTGATGTAAGAAGGGCTTTATAAATACATTTTATTGACTGGGCCAAATTTCTCTCCATAGTAGAATCCCCTTTCTTGTGCATGCGTAATCAACTGCGTTTCAAACCCAGAACTTCTGCACGCCACGAGTCTGTCAGACCGCTGAGTTAAAAGACATTTGCCCATTACACAAGCCTGGTTCCTGGAACCACCTCAGTTACACTTTGGCAATTTCATCTCAGATATAAAAGAAAATAGCATGCTGTGCAACTAGAAACACATTGTTTCATTTAGGAAGAAAGGCCTCGATAAAGGTTACCATTAAACTGAGATTACATTATAATATCAGGAAAAACACCTCACACTCAACGTCAACAAAACAAAGGAGATGATTGTGGACTTCAGGAAACAGCAGAGGGAGCACCCCCCTATCCACATCGACGGGACAGTAGTGGAGAGGGAAATAAGTTAAGTTCCTCGGTGTACACATCACGGACAAACTGAATTTGTCTACCCACACAGACAGCGTCGTGAAGAAGGCGGAGCAGCGCCTCTCCAACCTCAGGAGGCTGAAGAAATTTGGCTTGTCACCAAAAGCACTCACAAACTTCTACAGATGCACCATCGAGAGCCTCCTGTCGGGCTGTATCACCGTCTGGTACGGCAACTGCTCCGCCCACAACCGTAAGGCTCTCCAGAGGGTAGTGAGGTCTGCACAACGCATCACCGGGGGCAAACTACCTTCCCTCCAGGACACCCACACCACCCGATGTCACAGGAAGGCCAAAAAGATCATCAAGGACAACCACCTGAGCCACTGCCTGTTCACCCCGCTATCATCCAGAAGGTGAGGTCAGTACAGGTGCATCAAAGCAGGGACCGAGAAACTAAAAAACAGCTTCTATCTCAAGGCCACCAGACTGTTAAACAGCCACCACTAACATTGAGTGGCTGCTGCCAACACACTGACTCAACTCCAGCCACTTTAATAATGGAAATGTATGGAAATTGATGTAACAATATATCACTAGCCACTTTAAACAATGCTACTTAATATGTTTACATACCCTACATTACTCATCTCATATGTATATGTATATACTGTACTCTATATCATCTACTGCATCTTTATGTAATACATGTATCACTAGCCACTTTAAACTATGCCACTTTGTTTACATAGCGTACATTACTCATGTGTATATACTGTACTCTATACCATCTACTGCATCTTGCCTATGCAGTTCTGTACCATCAGTCATTCATATATCTGTAACTGAATTCCTCTTCTTCAGAGGAGGAGTAGCAAGGATCAGACCAATGTGCAGCGTGGTAAGTGTCCATAATGATATATTTAATAAATCAACAGACCACTGAACAAAAGTACAAACAAACAACCGAAACAGTCCCGTATGGTGAAAACACTAACACAGGATACAACCACCCACAAAACACAATAGATAACAGGCTACCTAAATATGGCTCCCAATCAGAGACAACGACTGACACCTGCCTCTGATTGAGAACCATACTAGGCCAAACACATAGAAAAACAACAGAATGCCCACCCCACGCCCTGACCAACTAAAGTAAAGACATAAAAAAGGAACTAAGGTCAGAATGTGACATATCTTTATAATAGTAATAGTAATATATGCCATTTAGCAGACGCTTTTATCCAAAGCGACTTACAGTCATGTGTGCATACGTTTATGTACATATTCTTTATCCCTTTACACTTGTGTATAAGGTAGTAGTTGTGGAATTGTTAGGTTAGATTACTCGTTGGTTATTACTGCATTGTCGGAACTAGAAGCACAAGCCTTTCGCTACACTCGCATTAACATCTGCTATCCATGTGTATGTGACAAATACATTTGATTTGATATTACAATTAGAAAGTCATTGGAGCTACTAACATAATCTGTATTTAAAATAGGTAGATCCTCTATACTAAAGTTTCTTTCTCCTGTCCCAAACTGGCACAGATTTACCCTGTGGAGCAGTTCACCGCTCATTACCGTTGGAGAAGTGTGGTGCCTTGGAGACCAGGGGTGGCAGATCAACGGTGATATTGTAGTTAAGTAGGCTCTGTGAGTGATACAGCTGCATTCAGGCGCAGAGGGGCCATTCGTCTTGACTGTATTGACAGAGAGCCACTACACTGTTCCCCCAAAGCACTCATAACCTGATTAATTGGCCCAGAGAGGGGCTGACACATGGCTAACTGTAATGAAACCACCATACTACCTGAGCTTAGTAACCCCATAACAGCCCTGGGAGTCAGCTGAAATACACGGACCTTTTTACTTAAATTACCTGAAATGTGTCATTCTAGGCTACATAAAAATAACGGTATTATGTTACATGATGATTGACAATTTGATTAAACTGAGTGTACAAAACATTAAGAACACATTCCTAATATTGAGTTGCGAGGAAAGGAAACATCCATTCTTGCCCGTGTGTAACAATTCTGCAAAAACATGGCCGCCAGCAGTTTACGGAATTCCGGGTATTCCCAAGGAAGTGACCTCTGTTGGACACCCATGCCCTGCTCTTCCTCAGTCTCTCCTGTCAGTTTTCCTAAAACTCAAAGACACCAGAGAGTTTTTGCCTGGAACAATCCCATCCGGGTGATCAGCCGTGGCTCCATCTGCAATCTCTCGCAATTAGCGGCATTGTCTAAGTCTCCCACTGGGGAATCCGCTGCTCTTTGGAGATATGGAGAGAAGCAGCTAGGCTCCTGGAGGGAAACTGTTTTTTGACAAGACTAGTGTCGGTAGACAAGGATAAAGGCTAGGGTAGGTAGAGGGCAAGGCTGTTTCCTCTTACAGTTCAGAAGAGGATGGAAATGTACAGTTTCAATGAACCACTACTATGTTGGTGTACTGTAATTTTATCACTGTTATGCTTGTCGTTTTGAAAAGGATATATCCGGGAAGGCACATACGGTGTGGATACTGTCATGTTTGTCATTTATTATCATGTCTTGTCCCTGTGCTCCCCATGCTATTCGTTTCCCTCTGCTGGTCTTATTTGGTTCTTTCCCTCCTTCTATCCCTCTCTCTCCCCCTCCCTCTCTCACTCTCTCGCTCTCTCTTCTCTCTATCGTTCCGTTCCTGCTCCCAGCTGTTCCTATTCCCCTAATCATCATTTAGTCTTCCCACACCTGTTCCCGATCCTTTCCCCTGATTAGAGTCCCTATTTATTCCTTTGTGATCCGTTCCTGTCCCGTCGGTTCCTTGTATTGTATTCACCATGCTGTGATTGCGTTTCGCCCTGTCCTGTCGTGTTTTTGCCGTGATTGTGTATCGCCCTGTCCTGTCGTGTTTTTGCCTTCATCAGATGCTGCGTGTGAGCAGGTGTCTCTGTCGACTACGGCCTGCGCCTACCCGAAGCGACCTGCAGTCTGTGGCCGCTTCTCCAGTTGTTTCCCCTCTACAAGTCTAGAGGATTTCTGTTATTCCGTTTTGGACTTAAATAAACTCTGTTTCTGTTAAGTCGCTTTTGGGTCCTCTTTCACCTGCATGACAGAAGGAACCGACCAAGGAATGGACCCAGCGACTTCAGACGCTCGTTACACTGCCGTCGAGATCCAAGGAGCCATGCTCGGCAGACACGAGCAGGAATTGTCCGCTGCTCGCCATGCCGTGGAGAACCTGGCCGCTCAGGTTTCCGACCTCTCTGGACAGTTCCAGAGTCTACGTCTCGTGCCACCTGTTACTTCCTGGCCTGCCGAGCCTCCAGAACCTAGGGTTAATAACCCACCTTGCTACTCCGGGCAGCCCACTGAGTGCCGCTCCTTTCTCACGCAGTGTGAGATTGTGTTCTCTCTCCAACCCCACACATACTCTAGAGAGAGAGCTCGGGTTGCTTACGTCATTTCACTCCTTACTGGCCGGGCTCGAGAATGGGGCACAGCTATCTGGGAGGCAAGGGCTGATTGCTCTAACAAATTCCAGAACTTTAAAGAGGAGATGATTCGGGTTTTTGACCGTTCAGTTTTTGGTGGGGAGGCTTCTAGGGCCCTGGCTTCCTTATGCCAAGGTGAACGGTCCATAACGGATTATTCCATTGAGTTTCGCACTCTTGCTGCCTCTAGTGAGTGGAACGAGCCGGCGCTGCTCACTCGTTTTCTGGAGGGACTCCACGCAGTGGTTAAGGATGAGATTCTCTCCCGGGAGGTTCCTTCAGATGTGGACTCTTTGATTGCTCTCGCCATCCGCATAGAACGACGGGTAGATCTTCGTCACCGGGCTCGTGGAAGAGAGCTCGCATCAACGGTGTTTCCCTGCTCCGCATCGCAACCATCTCCCTCCTCTGGCTTTGAGACTGAGCCCATGCAGCTGGGAGGGATTCGCATCTCGAATAAGGAGAGGGAACGGAGGATCACCAACCGCCTGTGCCTCTATTGCGGAGTTGCTGGACATTTTGTTAATTCATGTCCAGTAAGAGGCCAGAGCCCATCAGTAAGCGGAGGGCTACTGGTGAGCGCTACTACTCAGGTCCCTTCATCTAGATCTTGTACTACTATGTCGGTCCATCTACGCTGGACCGGTTCGGGTGCTACATGCAGTGCTTTGATTGACTCTGGGGCTGAGGGTTGTTTCATGGACGAAGCATGGGCTCGGAAACATAACATTCCTTTCAGACCGTTAGACAGGCCTACGCCCATGTTTGCCTTAGATGGTAGTCATCTTCCCAGTATCAAATTTGAGACACTACCTTTAACTCTCACAGTATCTGGTAACCACAGTGAGACTATTTCTTTTTTGATTTTCCGTTCACCGTTTACACCTGTTGTTTTGGGTCATCCCTGGCTTGTATGTCATAATCCTTCTATTAATTGGTCTAGTAATTCTATCCTATCCTGGAACGTTTCTTGTCATGTGAAGTGTTTAATGTCTGCCATCCCTCCCATTTCTTCTGTCCCTACTTCTCAGGAGGAACCTGGCGATTTGACAGGAGTGCCGGAGGAATATCATGATCTGCGCACGGTCTTCAGTCGGTCCCGAGCCAACTCCCTTCCTCCTCACCGGTCGTATGATTGTAGTATTGATCTCCTTCCGGGGACCACTCCTCCTCGAGGTAGACTATACTCTCTGTCGGCTCCCGAACGTAAGGCTCTCGAGGATTATTTGTCTGTGTCTCTTGACGCCGGTACCATAGTGCCTTCTTCTTCTCCGGCCGGGGCGGGGTTCTTTTTGTTAAAAAGAAGGACGGTACTCTGCGCCCCTGCGTGGATTATCGAGGGCTGAATGACATAACGGTTAAGAATCGTTATCCGCTTCCCCTTATGTCATCAGCCTTCGAGATTCTGCAGGGAGCCAGGTGCTTTACTAAGTTGGACCTTCGTAACGCTTACCATCTCGTGCGCATCAGAGAGGGGGACGAGTGGAAAACGGCGTTTAACACTCCGTTAGGGCATTTTGAGTACCGGGTTCTGCCGTTCGGTCTCGCCAATGCGCCAGCTGTTTTTCAGGCATTAGTTAATGATGTTCTGAGAGACATGCTGAACATTTTTGTTTTTGTCTATCTTGACGATATCCTGATTTTTTCTCCGTCACTCGAGATTCATGTTCAGCACGTTCGACGTGTTCTACAGCGCCTTTTAGAGAATTGTCTCTACGTAAAGGCTGAGAAGTGCTCTTTTCATGTCTCCTCCGTTACTTTTCTCGGTTCCGTTATTTCCGCTGAAGGCATTCAGATGGATTCCGCTAAGGTCCAAGCTGTCAGTGATTGGCCCGTTCCAAGGTCACGTGTCGAGTTGCAGCGCTTTTTAGGTTTCGCTAATTTCTATCGGCGTTTCATTCGTAATTTCGGTCAAGTTGCTGCCCCTCTCACAGCTCTTACTTCTGTCAAGACGTGTTTTAAGTGGTCCGGTTCCGCCCAGGGAGCTTTTGATCTTCTAAAAGAACGTTTTACGTCCGCTCCTATCCTCGTTACTCCTGACGTCACTAGACAATTCATTGTCGAGGTTGACGCTTCAGAGGTAGGCGTGGGAGCCATCCTATCCCAGCGCTTCCAGTCTGACGATAAGGTTCATCCTTGCGCTTATTTTTCTCATCGCCTGTCGCCATCTGAGCGCAACTATGATGTGGGTAACCGTGAACTGCTCGCCATCCGCTTAGCCCTAGGCGAATGGCGACAGTGGTTGGAGGGGGCGACCGTTCCTTTTGTCGTTTGGACAGACCATAAGAACCTTGAGTACATCCGTTCTGCCAAACGACTTAATGCCCGTCAAGCTCGTTGGGCGTTGTTTTTCGCTCGTTTCGAGTTTGTGATTTCTTACCGTCCGGGTAGCAAGAACACCAAGCCTGATGCCTTATCCCGTCTGTTTAGTTCTTCTGTGGCTTCTACTGATCCCGAGGGGATTCTTCCTTATGGGCGTGTTGTCGGGTTAACAGTCTGGGGAATTGAAAGACAGGTTAAGCAAGCACTCACGCACACTGCGTCGCCGCGCGCTTGTCCTAGTAACCTCCTTTTCGTTCCTGTTTCCACTCGTCTGGCTGTTCTTCAGTGGGCTCACTCTGCCAAGTTAGCTGGTCATCCCGGTGTTCGAGGCACTCTTGCGTCTATTCGCCAGCGCTTTTGGTGGCCGACTCAGGAGCGTGACACGCGCCGTTTCGTGGCTGCTTGTTCGGACTGCGCGCAGACTAAGTCGGGTAACTCTCCTCCTGCCGGTCGTCTCAGACCGCTCCCCATTCCTTCTCGACCATGGTCTCACATTGCCTTAGACTTCATTACCGGTCTGCCTTTGTCTGCGGGGAAGACTGTGATTCTGACGGTTGTCGATAGGTTCTCTAAGGCGGCACATTTCATTCCCCTCGCTAAACTTCCTTCCGCTAAGGAGACGGCACAAATCATTATTGAGAATGTATTCAGAATTCATGGCCTCCCGTTAGACGCCGTTTCAGACAGAGGCCCGCAATTCACGTCACAGTTTTGGAGGGAGTTCTGTCGTTTGATTGGTGCGTCCGTCAGTCTCTCTTCCGGGTTTCATCCCCAGTCTAACGGTCAAGCAGAGAGGGCCAATCAGACGATTGGTCGCATACTACGCAGCCTTTCTTTCAGAAACCCTGCGTCTTGGGCAGAACAGCTCCCCTGGGCAGAATACGCTCACAATTCGCTTCCTTCGTCTGCTACCGGGTTATCTCCGTTTCAGAGTAGTCTGGGTTACCAGCCTCCTCTGTTCTCATCCCAGCTTGCCGAGTCCAGCGTTCCCTCCGCTCAAGCGTTTGTCCAACGTTGTGAGCGCACCTGGAGGAGGGTGAGGTCTGCACTTTGCCGTTACAGGGCACAGACGGTGAGAGCCGCCAATAAACGCAGGATTAAGAGTCCAAGGTATTGTTGCGGCCAGAGAGTGTGGCTTTCCACTCGCAACCTTCCTCTTACGACAGCTTCTCGTAAGTTGACTCCGCGGTTCATTGGTCCGTTCCGTGTCTCCCAGGTCGTCAATCCTGTCGCTGTGCGACTGCTTCTTCCGCGACATCTTCGTCGCGTCCATCCTGTCTTCCATGTCTCCTGTGTTAAGCCCTTTCTTCGCACCCCGTTCGTCTTCCCTCCCCCTCCCGTCCTTGTCGAGAGCGCACCTATTTACAAGGTACATAAGATCATGGACATGCGTTCTCGGGACGGGGTCACCAATACCTAGTGGATTGGGAGGGTTACGGTCCTGAGGAGAGGAGTTGGGTTCCGTCTCGGGACGTGCTGGACCGTTCACTCATCGATGATTTCCTCCGTTGCCGCCAGGATTCCTCCTCGAGTGCGCCAGGAGGCGCTCGGTGAGTGGGGGTACTGTCATGTTTGTCATTTATTATCATGTCTTGTCCCTGTGCTCCCCATGCTATTCGTTTCCCTCTGCTGGTCTTATTTGGTTCTTTCCCTCCTTCTATCCCTCTCTCTCCCCTCCCTCTCTCACTCTCTCGCTCTCTCTTCTCTCTATCGTTCCGTTCCTGCTCCCAGCTGTTCCTATTCCCTAATCATCATTTAGTCTTCCCACACCTGTTCCCGATCCTTTCCCCTGATTAGAGTCCCTATTTATTCCTTTGTGATCCGTTCCTGTCCCGTCGGTTCCTTGTATTGTATTCACCATGCTGTGATTGCGTTTCGCCCTGTCCTGTCGTGTTTTTGCCGTGATTGTGTATCGCCCTGTCCTGTCGTGTTTTTTGCCTTCATCAGATGCTGCGTGTGAGCAGGTGTCTCTGTCGACTACGGCCTGCGCCTACCCGAAGCGACCTGCAGTCTGTGGCCGCTTCTCCAGTTGTTTCCCCTCTACAAGTCTAGAGGATTTCTGTTATTCCGTTTTGGACTTAAATAAACTCTGTTTCTGTTAAGTCGCTTTTGGGTCCTCTTTCACCTGCATGACAGATACGGTTGGCCTAGGTTGGGTCCCTGGTTGCTACTCACTGAGCTTCTAAACACAGACCCATCTATAGCTCTCATTTAGGTTTTTCTGTTTGCTTCTTGCATGGTGGTATTACTGGCAAGGGCTTCATTATTGTCCTGAGAATGAGAGTGAATGAATATTATATATATTTTTCAAAATCAACAATGAAATTGCTATACAAATACTGTAGATCCCAATAGACCTTTTGAGGAGAGGCTTTAGTGAAAATGCTGCATCTCTTTATCGTTTAAGATCTTGCACCATTGGGGTAACTACCTCCAGACAGTGCAGCATATTCTAAATGATTTGCTGTCTTCGCTGACTAATGGGATTTGCATTGTGGAAAGCATGCAACATTATGGCACATTCATCTGCTCTGGGTTTAGCTAATGGATATACAGATACACATTCGTAGCCTACCCATCACATTTGGATTGCATGGCATTAGTGAGTAAACGGCGAACGCCCTGCACCTCCCTGTCCTTTCATATCGCTGGGAGATAGGGGGGACAAGCAGGGTGAGGCTCTCACCATATTAACATAGGAAAAACATCTACATTTTGCCAGAAATCTCACATTAGGCATCGCATAATGGTCCTAATGTATGCTGACGACCCTAATGTATGCCCACGACCCAAGAGTTGAGAGGGGGAGGAAAAGGGTGAACTGGAGGTGCATGCTTCACCATATTGCCCCTGGTCATAAACATGGGTAATGGAAAGAGGTGGCGTGGTCGGGGGATGGAGAAATGGAGATATATCGGCTGTCCTGGAGAATGAGGAGAACCTGTTGACTCAATACTCTTAAGGCTTCCACCAGCCTTCTTCCTCCCACTTCCACCATGTTTATTATTTATGGAGCATCTCTGTACGCTGTACCACATCTGCTTAAGTACATTCCTGAGAACACATCTCTCTTTGTTTTTCAGCTTCTTGACATAATGGGTTTCAGAAGCTCTTCCAGTAAGCATTGACAGATTATTTTTTGTAATGAAAATGGCTGTTGTTAGGAAGAGAAACCCAAAATGTGGGCTGTGGACACTTCAGAGCCACGAGCTACTTTCAAAGTGAATAAATCATTAAATAATTTAGTAATCATTCATATGTGTTGAAGAGAATGTAATGACTCCTGGTCCTGGAAATGCAGGGTACCCATTGTACTACGTTGCCCATGCAGGACAGTACTGGCACAGTACAGTACACAAAATGTTACAACCCCTTCATGTTTTAGCAGAGCTGAGGAGATCTGGGCCTGTATTCCCAAAGCATCTCAGAGTAGAGTGCTGATATAGGATCAGTTTAGCCTTTAGATCCCAATAAATAAGGTTACATGGACCTAAACCTAGATCAGCACTCCTACTCTGGGACATGCACTAACCAGTGTCTGCTGCAACAGGGCACGGACCTCAGCATGGTCATGATGTTGGGCGATCTCAGCGGGCATCTGATTTTTAAAAAACAAAAACATTTTTAACCTTTATTTAATTCGGCAAGTCAGTTAAGAACAAATTCTTATTTTCAATGACGGCCTAGGAACCGTGGGTTAACTGCTTTGTTCAGGGGCAGAACGACAGATTTGTACCTTGTCAGCTCCGCGATTCGATCTTGCAACCTTTCGGTTACTAGTCCAACGCTCTAACCACTAGGATACCTGTCGGCCCTGGATATTGTAGCAACACACTGGAGACATCCTTAAACCCGTTCTGGGCAGAAAAGGGAAGAAGTGACGATAGGTGCAACTCTGGTAATGGTGGGAGATTTTTTGGGTGGGTTGGGGTTAATAATTGGAGTTAGGATTCTAATTGGAGATGTGCACACTAATTGAAGTTACTGTTCAGATGTCAAGTTAGGATTTAGGATTTCTAACAAACTAAAGGTTCAAGTAAAACATGCAGATTTAAAACTGCAAATACACTCAGAGGATATCCTTGAATACAACCTCAGACCTTTCAAGGCACAGTCAACTTAGTGTATGTAAACTTCTGACCCACTGGAATTGTGATACAGTGAATAATAAGTGAAATAATCTGTCTGTAAACAATGGTTAAAAAAATTACTTGTGTCATGCACAAAATAGATGTGCTAACCGACTTGCCAAAACTATAGTTTGTTAACAAGAAATTTGTGGAGTGGTTGAAAAATGAGTTTTAATGACTCCAACCTAAGTGTATGTAAATTTCTGACTAACAGCATACGCTGAATGTTTAATGCTTAAAGACAGATTCAGGGCATGTATTGACCTCTTTCTCATGAAAATTAACCCCCCCCCGACCCCAACAAATAGTAGCGAGTCAATACTAGAGACTGATTAAGCCATCAATCTACCATATAATGAGCATTGCCCAGGGAAGACGACAGGCCACTGGGGATGTGTAAAAGGAACAAAATAGAGAAACATACCATGAGTCAATACCAATGCAAACTGGAGTTCAGATACGAATGGTATGATGAATCATTTAACCGGACTATTAAAATGGATTCATAAATTATATTACAGGTTACACATACTTTGTAATTAGACCCTTTGATCTAAACTGACCAAAGTCAATGTATTACATTGAAAACACAAAACATGCACAATGGGCACGACAAGTGATATCATAATTACTTGTTGCTGTAAATCATTGTATGACCTGGGAGTTTTCCCCACTGTTACGGTAATGAGTGAAGAGGTGTGGAGTGAGGCGCAGAGAGCAAAAGATGTGGGAAAAACAACACGCTTTAATGTCCCGGAAACATGACATGTACAAAAGTGGAAACACAAATGAACAGAAATATAAACGGACAGCGTGAAACCCAAAATGCCAACAAAAATACACTCAAACAACAAAACAGACGAACAAGCCCGCACGAAACAGAAGCGGGCTAAACAGACTATATATAACCCTATCCTAACAACCAAACTAGAAACAGGTGCTACCAATTAGACAAAACTAAACGAACACAGAACAACGGATCGGCGATAGCTAGTAGACCGGCGACGACGACCGCCGAGCGCCACCCGAACAAGAAGGGGAGTCACCTTCGGTAATATTCGTGACACCCACTAATTAAATATATTGCACTTAAAGAATATATCTAAGCAGTTGCGACTCGTCATTGGGGCCTGTTTTGCATGTTATTTTGACATTAATACGGGTCACAAATCAGTTTGCAAACAATGTAAAAATCAAATGTAAATCATTGAGTTAATAAAGCCTCCATACAAACATGGTCTCTTTTTTGCTTTCTTGATTAAGGCAGCTCCAAAATGCAGGTGTTTCAGCCTTGTTCAGTGCTTTCTGTGCTGGTGGGGCAGCTAGCGGAACATATTGAACGTAGGGATTGGTCATTTTCTCTAGTTGCGCTGTGACCCTGATTGGCTCAGTGTTCGGTCAGTCATGGGAACACTATGTCACTGCCAAATATAAGGGTAGAGCTCTAAAATTCAAGCCCCTTGGGTGCTGCCATAGTGTTACATTAGTAGTGCCCATCCAAGAAGGCTGAAGGTCATTGGCCACAGATAAAATGACGTAAAATCATGTTATATCTACAGTAGCTTTAACATCAAACTTTCAAAATCTTAGCAAGCAGTCATCATCATGAATCAAGTTGACAATCTACTGGCAAATCCTTTTTAATCCTTGTCATATAAAGAGAAATAATGAAGAGAAATTACAGATAAAACATATCGGTGCTCATCGGCCATTGGACATAAACATTACACAACGAGTTGGAAATCGCAAATTCAACAATGAGTGGTTTGGAATTAATCAGTGGCTAACTGCAAACATTGCAAAGCAATCACTAGCCTGCTATTCAGTGGAGTGGAGTGGGTCTGAATTCTCAGTTGAAAGTTCTATTTTCCAAGCTTAAAATTATAACTATTCAACATCGGCCATGCTGTCAATCCAGTATTATTTCTACCGTGCTCAAAAACAACAGTTAACTCAGAACAGGGAAATCTGACTTCAGTGATTTCAAGACAACTGGGAACTGGGGAAAAAACTAGCTCCAACTGGGGAAAAAAACGTTTTGAACCGTCATCCAACTTGGGAATTGTAAGTTTGGAACTAGGGCCTTTTTCTAGAGCTACGACCTGAAGATCACTGACATCATCATGATCCGACCTTGTTATTTTCCCAGAGTTTCCAGTTGTCTTGAAAGCACCATAAGTCCAGAGAATGACAGACTTTGATGACAAAGTTTGCCCACGAAGGACCGCCACACCACCTTCCTGTTCAAGTGAGCATAGCACAACAAGGTGAGTCCAAAAATGTCTTGCATGTTGCTGCATAAATGATGTAATATGCTAGGGAGATATGTAAACTGCAGCTAAGAAAATAATACTAAGTGTATGTTGTGTAGTTAACTGTTAGTAGCCAACGTGCCTCAACCTAATAATTTGGTATATTTTCCTTTCTTAATTACGCCTACTGTTCTGACTTGGCGGTGCACATGTAGTCTATAACTTGTTTTAGAGAAATGTAATCATCGAATATTACATGAGCTTTCAATGTCTGCTTATATGACTCCTTTATTTATCATATGGTTCTGACTTGGTGTACAGGGAGAACACTGTAAGAACGGCCCATGTTCTGAATTGTGTCGCTGTACATTTCAAAAGTGCTGAACAAGTAGTTATATTGACTACGTCCGTCCTAGCTCGCTCATTAATGTCTTAATCGAAATTACAGATTGCCTCTTATCTGCCTGTCGTCCCCTTCTGCCACATTTTGTACATCTCAATAGTCAGTAAAAACCACATTTGTTCAAGCAAGTCAGCCATATCAGCTGTTTTATTTAAAGGCAGTAAATGAGGCTGAATGAACTGTTTTGCTGCCAGACAAGGCTCCACTGATAGCCATGTGTAGCGGTGGTACGGTGTTGGGACTGCTGTTGGGACTCTGCTGTTGAGACAGCTTTGTGTAGGTGTTGTGTAGTGGCTTTGCTGGCATGCATCCCCCCAATTTTTTTTTTTTTGGGGGGGGGGTTGTCCCACCAAGATGTACATGCTAAAATTGCTACTGTATCCAAACTAGGCCAATTGTTATAAATGCTGAAGTGTTTAAAAAAATAAAAATAAAAAATCGCCCTAATGATTGAAATATACACAACTGTGTGACACCTGCAAGATTGATGAATGAAATATCAGGGTTGAGGTCAATACCATTTCAAATACAGTCAACTCAGAAAGTAAACCACATTCCAATTCCAAATTTTCCTCATTGAAACTCATTGAAGGGAATTGGAATGTCAGTGTACTTCCTGAATTGAACCCAACCCTGTGAAATATACGCACATTTTGTGCAGCACCGGCACGGTTAAGGAAGGAGACCCACTATGATCTAATCATGATCAGATGTGGAGGATCACCTCCAAAGGTGGATGAGGACACATGGATCCATGATATAGCCAAGTGTCAAAATAACAGAATATACGATAGCAACATGAATGCATTAACAGAGGTATGAACTATTTTAAACCTTTTGAGATGTTGGACATCATGGTATGTAAAGCTGTTAATTTAAGAATAGTTAATGAGTTAGCCTACCAAACATAAGACATGACTTTGAATACATTTGACTCATTAGTCTCTTACATTATCTCTGCAATTCAGTGCTAGAGTAATTGCTCTGCAGTTATTTTCCACAGATAGCGTTGACAACATCACGGTTATAGTCTTCTGTAATTGGCATGATACTCCAGGTGAACAGAATGTCTATTCTGTGTTTTAACACCTGCATCCAATTAAAATATTAAAAGTCAACGTTGAAGGACTCTAATTATGGCCTCCTTTATAACTGTCTGCATTTACACAGGCAGCCCAATTCTGATCTTTTGCACAACTAAAGGCAACACATCTGATTGGTCAAAAGTACAATTAGTGGCAAAAAGATCAGAATTGGACTTCCTGTGTAAATGCAGCCTGACAGTATTTGATTAATTATCAGCTCACACATTTCAGAATATTTTAATAGTGTTACTTTTAACTACTGTATTGGATGGTAAATGTATTCCCTCATTTATGTAAGAATATTACATAAAATATGAATGTCAGCAGATCAGGGGTAGACACAACAGAACTTACCCCCTTCAGGTGGGTCATCTCCCTGCAGTCCCTGGAAGCCTGCGGAGGGCATGGCTTTCAACAGCATGGAGAACAGCCTTTGGTCCAGTTTCTCCACCAAGGACACCTGAAGAACCTGAGACAGGAGGCATGACTACACAAAATTATCAAGTTTTGCTGCTAATTCCCTGCTGATGATTCTGGGAATATTCCCACCTAAATTCCAGAGAAACCTGTACATTTTGGGAAAGTTTCCGGAATTTTGTAGCCCTAGTAGACGGTAACATCCAAGGCATTGCAACTATGTTAAATGAAGTGCTACAGAAGTGAATTATTAATAAATGATGTACGGCATAATTTCATTACCTGTCTGTAGGGATATAAGTGCTATTTAAACTAACAGAGGCAAAGTGGGTGATACTAACAAGCAACACATTCTGTCTTAATGACACCCTAATATGTTTAATTAATTAATTCATTTATTGCTTGTCTAAAAATAAAACCCCATTTTGGCAGATTGAACAGGACTGATTCAAAGCGTTGAAACTTCTGCAAAATAGGTCTAATCAACCTAAGTGTTCAGGTGCATAATCAATTAGAGTTGCAGTCAGCTGGCTTTCAAAGGGAGGAAGTAAACATCAAAATCTGCAGGAATATGCAGATTACCTAATCAAATGGGTTTAAATTAAATGTATGCTCATCATTTATATTCCTCTCTGAAGAGAACCCACATCCTCCAGAACCTTGTATTTTATGCACAGTCTCTATGGACACTCACAGGGCCCTACACAGTCATGCACACTGACACTCAATTCCAGTGGTGACCTGTCATGAGAACTTGTTACCTGGTTAAATAAAGGTGAAATAAAAATGAATGAATGAATTAAAAAAATTCAGGGCACGTGGAGCTCCACCTGTTTTGAGCCTCACTGAGGAAGTGAAAGATATAAGGAATGCAATCAATAAGGTAATAGAGTACAGGTGAGTCCCATGAAGCGCTGATGCACGTAACAATGGCGACTAGTGTGCGTAAAGATGGGCTGTCTGGTGTCCTCGAGCGCCAGAGAGGGAGAGCGGAGGCAGGAATGACAGGTGGGTCATGTTTCGGAAGACGTACCACATAATTTGCAAATAAATTCATAAAAAATCCTACAATGTGATTTTCTGGATTTACAGGCCTCTCATATTTTTAAGTGGGAGAACTTGCACAATTGGTGTCTGACTAAATACTTTTTTGCCCCACTGTACATTTATACTGACTCTACACACTCGCACATACAATCTTCATATACGCTCCTGCTACTCTGTTTATCATATATTCTGATGCCTAGTCACCATAACCCTATACATATATACCTCTATCACTCCAGTGTCCCTGCACATTGTAAATATGGAACTGGCCCTGTATATAGTATTCTCACGTACTTTATCGTACTCTTCTTATTTTTATTTCTTGAGCGTTTTTGTTTACCTTGTATTATTTTTTGTATTAAATTGCTATTGATTGGGTTAAGTTTGCAAAAAAGACATGTCACTGACTTGTGTGTATGAAATTAAAACTTGAAACTCCAGTGAAGTATTGGTTTAGTCAAGAAACAACAAATGACCAGGAGTAATTTTGTTTAGACAGGCAACCCAATTGACATTTTCCCACTAATTGGTCTTTTGACCAATCACATCAGATATTTTCCAGAGCTGATTGGTCGGAGGGTGAGGGCTAGGGCCATTCAACCCAGAAATGTCCGGGAACTTGCAGGTTTCTTGGTGGAAGAGTGGGGTAACATCTCACAGCAAGAACCGGCAAATATGGTGCAGTCCATGATCATTGCAGTACTTAATGCAGCTGGTGGCCACACCAGATACAGACTGTTACTTTTGATTTTGACTTCCCTTTTGTTCAGGGACACATTATTCCACTTCTGTTAGTCACATGTCTGTGGAACTTGTTCAGTTTTTATGTCTCAGTTGTTGAATCTTGTTATGTTCATACAAATATTTACACATGTTAAGTTCGCTGAAAATAAACGCAGATGACAGCGAGAGGACGTTCCTTTTTTGGCTGAGTTTATATTGTTACAGTACGTTCTAACTGGGTATGTCATGCTACTGAATGCTTTGATGTGGCCTCCTGACGTGTGTTGATGCCTCACCCCACAGGGAACTCTGGAGGGGACCACCCGCATGTTGTTGGGTTTGATACCCGAGGTTCCAGTCGACTGCCTGCTCTCCAACTTTAAGTTTAGAGCCGGTCCGGTCAACTTCCCAGGCGTATCACTGATGTTACCTGCTGCAGCCTGGTGCCCTGTGGAAGAGTCAAGCCCAAATGAAATATTTAGTGTTTCCTACCACTGTATTAACAATGTTGGTGCCAGAGTGCCTGGTTATTGCTTTGGGCCTTTGTGCCTCACCTGGAAAATAGTCTTGACTCAAGTGTTTCACTTTTGTTTGGCAATTGGTGAGATTCAAATATCCCAATAGTAACATCTACATTTCTGTTGTCAAAATCTCAGTTTCTGAGTATTTTCTTTAACAGTATTTTACAAAGATTAGCCAGTACTGCTACCGAACTGGTGGGTGAATCACAGCAGGAGGAGCCTTTGTAGTGTACATTCGGATTAGCATAAGGAGAGGTAATGGCCACTGATGACGAAAGAGGAAAGGGAGTCAATTTACATGAGCTAGGCCACCTACACACACTAGCAGAGAGACATACCTTTTGGACCTCCCATCCATTTTAGATCATGTAGATCATGTAACCAAAAGCACCTCTCTTTGGCCTCATGGGTGGAATGTTGTTAACATTTTCCATAATTAATAAAGTGTTTATTATTTTATTTTTTTACTGATAAAAATCTGGTGTTTCTATGTCAAACAGTTTTGTTATATTTCAGTCTTCTGTGGTATGTAATATTGGGATGTACACTCAACATCGAATACATTTCAACTCGATATCTGACATGGTCCCTTTAAAGCCCATGACCATGCTTGTGAGATGTATACTTTTGTTTCTCAGTAGATTTGTTTAAGATTACCAAGAATCACTCTGTGTGGTCCTGATTTTGTCCAATGCAGTAAAAGGTTATAATACACATTTATGCCTGACTTCAAATGGTTTCGAATTTCTCAGAAAACGAACTGTGTAGCAGAGAGTAGAGTGTGACTCAAGAAATAATAACTGTCAAATTCCTCAGAATACGTAGTGTTCTCATGGAAACCGAGGCCAAACTGAACACCTAGCTACTGTCCAATTGTTGCAGCACTTAACTAGAGTCAGGGACATTGTGTTCCTACACTTTGTGTCCAGGGCCAGACTACCACAACTGGAGCCCCAGGGCACTTACCTCTAGTGGGCCCTCCATACAGCTAACTTCCTGCAATTGTTCCTGCTAATTTTGCCATGGTGCAGATAAATTTGTATTTTTATAGCTAATCTTATACAATTCTACACATTTTGCCATAGGGCAGACAAAAAAGTTGCAGTTTAAAAGCTAATTTTCCTGCAATTCTACACATTTTGCCATGGCTTATGACGTGTTCACATACCATATGGGCGACCTCCAGGGGACCCAGAACATGTTCATATGCGATCTGGGAAGGCCCTGTGTGCCTGTTAAATAATCCGGCACTGTTTGTATCTGACCTCCCATTTTTTGCTACTCTACTAGCCTTCTCTTCAGTGTTGACTTGAGCTACAGGTATATGCGGTTTGACAATGCCCAGTTAGTTGTATGGAAATTGCCTGTGAGGCATGTCCGCCGAGGCAGGAGATCACTTGTGCAGCAAGTTCATTCATTTGTTTCTGAGGCAATTACTTGAAAAATAATACGATTCAACATAGACGTAGGTAGCCACAAGTTTTCACCTAACCGGTATGACCGGAGACCAGCAAGTCCACTAACAGGCAAGGACTCATAAAATGCTTCTCCATTTGGTTTATTTCAATTACTGCCTTTTGCGTTCACTTCTAGAACATGATTGTGTGTGGGATTTATTGTGACCACTGTGCATTCAACAATTCCAACAATGCATACCAAACACCCACCATAGTAATGAATGATATAATTATTTGATCAATTCCTGAAGCAACAGATGGGAGGTTGGGGTCAGATGGGAGGTTGGGGTCATGTAGCCTATAGATACAGTGCATTCGGAAAGTATTCACATGGCTTCCCTTTGCCCACATTGTTACAGCCTTACTCTAAATAAAATAAAACAATATCCTCAATCTACACACAATACCCCATACTGACAAAGCAAAAACAGTTTTATAAATGTTTGCAAATATATTAAAAACAGAAATACCTTATTTACAAAAGTATTCAGAGCCCTTTAGAATGAGACTCAAAATTGGGCTCAGGTGCATCCTGTTTCCATCAATGATCCTTGAGATGTTTTTACAACTTGATTGGAGTCCACCTGTGGTAAATACAATTGATTGGAGATTATTTGGAAAGGCACACACCTGTCTATATAACGGTCCCACAGTTGACAGTGCATGTCAAAGCAAAATCCAAGCCATGAGCTCGAAGGAATTGTCAGTAGAGCTCCGAGACAGGATTGTGTTGAGGCACAGATTTGGGGAAGGGTACCAAACATTTTTGGCTGAGCTCGCTGCCTGGCCAAACTGAGAAATGGGGGAGAAGTTCCTTGGTCAGGGAGGTGACCATTAACCCAATGGTCACTCTGACAGAGCTCCAGAATTCCTCTGTGGAGATAGGAAAACCTTTCAGAAGGACAACCATCTCCGCTGCACTCCACCAATCAGGCATTTATGGTAGTGGTCAGATGGAAGCCACTCCTCGGTAAAAGGCACATGAAAGCCCGCTTGGAGTTTGTCAAAATGCCCCTAAAGAATCTCAGACCATGAGAAACAAGATTCTCTGGTCTGATGAAACCCAGATTGAACAGTTTGGCCTGAATGCCAAGCGTCATGTCTGGAGGAAACCTGGCACCATCCCTACGGTGAAGCATGGTGGTGGCAGAATCATGCTGTGGGGATAATTTTAAGAACATGGCCAAGGCAACACAGGAGTGGTTTTGGGACAAGTCTCTGAATGTCCTTGAGTGGCCGAGCCAGAGCCCAGACTTGAACCCGATCAAACATCTCTGGAGAGACCTGAAAATAGCTGTGCAGTTACACTCCCCATCCAACCTGACAGAGCTTGAGAGGATTTGCAGAGAAGAACGGGAGAAACTCCCCAAATACAGGTGTGCCAAGCTTGTAGTTTCATACCCAAGAAGACTCGACGCTGTAATCGCTGCCAAAGGTGCTTCAACAAAGTACTGAGTAAAGTGTCTGAATACTTATGTAAAATGTGATATCAGTTTATTATACATTTGCAAAATGTTCTAAAAACCTGTTTTTACTTTGTCATTATGGGGTATTGTGTGTAGATTGAAGATTGAACTATTTGATTAATTTTAGAACAAAGCTGTAACGTAACAAAATGTCGGTGTCAATACTTTCCGAATGCATAGATTTAATGTTGGCAATAGATATATACACATACAGTACCAGTCAAAAGTTTGGACACACCTAAAACTGTGAAATAACACACATGGAATCATGTAGTAACCAAAAAAGTTTAAAACAAATCAAAATATATTTTAGATTCTTAAAAGTTGCAACCCTTTGCTTTGATGACAGCTTTGCACACTCAAGGCATTCTCTCAACCAGCTTCATGAGGTAGTCACCTGGAATGCATCTCAATTAACAGGTGTACCTTGTTAAAAGTTAAATTTGTGGAATTTCTTTCTTTCTTAATGCATTTGAGCCAATCAGTTGTGTTATAACAAGGTAGAGGTGGTATACAGAAGATAGCCCTATTTGGAAAAAGACCAAGTCCATATTATGGCAAGAACAGCTCAAATAAGCAAAGAGAATCGACAGTCCATCATTACTTTAATTAAGACATGAAGGTCAATCACTCTGGAAAATGTCAAGAACTTTGAAAGTTTCTTCAAGTGCAGATGCAAAAACCATCAAGCACTATGATTAAACTAGCTCTCATGAGGACCACCACAAGAAAGGAAGTCCCAGAGTTACCTCTGCTGCAGAGGATAAGTTCATTAGAGTTAACAGCCTCAGAAATAACAGCCCAAATAAATGCTTCACATAGGTCAAGCAAAAGACACATCAACTGTTCAGAGGAGACTATGTGAAACAGGCCTTCGTGGTCGAATTGCTGCAAAGAAACCACTACTAAAGGACACCAATATGAAGAAGAGACTTTCTTGGGCCAAGAAATACGAGCAATGGAAATTAGACCGGTGGAAATCTGTCCTTTGGTCTGATGAGTCTAAAGTTGAGATTTTTAGTTCCAACCACCGTGTCTTTGTGAGACGCAGAGTAGGTTAACGGATGATCTCCTCATGTGTGGTTCCCACCGTGAAGCATGGAGGAGGAGGTGTGTTGGTGTGTGGAAGCTTTGCTGGTGACACTGTCAATGATTCATTTCAAATTCAAGGCACACTTAACCAGCATGGCTACCACATCATTCTGCAGCGATACGCCATCCCAACTAGTTTGCTCTTAGTGGGACTATAATTGGATTTTCAACAGGACAATGACCCAACACACCTCCAGGCTGTGTAAGGGCTATTTGACCAAGAAAGAGAGTGATGGAGTACTGCATCAGATGACCTGGCCTCCACAATCACCCGACCTCAACCCAATTGAGATGGTTTGGGATGAGTTGGATCGCAGAGTGAAGGAAAAGCAGCCAACAAGTGTTCAGCATATGTGGGAACTCTGCATGTCTATAGCCTACAATAAATCTAAGTTTTGCCCTGATCCCAACCTCCCACTTGCCTCAGGAATTCATTTAAAGTTTTATATAATTCATTATTGAATAAGCATGAAATAAAATGAGTGACGACCCTCTATACTGCACCCAACCTCCCATAATCCCCTTCTCTGACCTCCCCTTCCCCCTACCCCTGTACCTCTCTGCACGATGTCAGTCACCTCCGACAGGTAGTCGTGGGCATCTTGCTCACTGGATATCTGCAGACACTCATCCCCCTTGAGGGCCACCACCTCCAGGAGGGGTGCCAGGCTGTCCACCCCACACAAGACCACCACCACGTGGACCGCAGGGTTCAGCACGCGGGCCAGGAAGAAGCGTCGGAGCTGGGAAAGGCCCTTCAACATGCTCGTAGACAGGATCAACAGCTTGACCTTGTACCGGTCCAGTTGCAGTAAGTCCTCCCGCAGGCAGGTCACTGTGGTCCGGTGAAGATAGAGCGCAGGTATGAAGCCCATTGCTCTGCCTCATAGATGATGAGCAGGTCCTCGGCTACAAGAGGATGGTGGAAAAAGGGAGATTTTCACAGGTGCAATGCCCGCTAATATATGTAAAGCCACATATTGCAAGTCAAACCAAAATGTAATAAGTATCCAATACCAATCTCCAAAATCAACACAATTCCACACAAAAAATGAATTTCATGTAATAACACAGCCCTAAACAAGAGACGCAAACATGAGAATTTGTTCAAAAAGTTCTGAAGGTCTAGGCTACTCACCTGAGCTAATTTTATCCACATCTGTCTGCGTGCGAGTCCTGACTGCTGTGACAAGGAAAAACAGCTCTCCACACACTGGCTCTATTGATTGTATGCCATTGGTCTGATAAGTAGTTAAGGGCAGAGAGCTTCCTGCTTATCAAGATCAGACAGAGATGGGGCAGTACATGGTGGCTCCATTTCCAGAAGAGTTTAGGGACAAGTGCCTTGCCTTTACCTGATCTACAGAGGAACATGCATTATCTAACAAACATAGGGCTAAGGCTGTACAAACTTTACCCTTGATAGCAAACACACAAAATACTTACGGTTACATCTAAGTTCTAGGCCCATTTACAGGGAAACAGAGGCAGAAAAATACAAACTACTCAAGTTTATTAAAAGCTTCAGGTTTTAAACAGATTAAATTGAACCCCAAAGCATCTCTAAACACATGAAATCAACTGCAAAACAAAACATTATTGCAGTGGCATATATATTTTTTTTACAATTAACAATGAATATTTTCTAACTTAAATAAACAAAACACAGATACAGATAAATAGTTCTTCCTAACAGTTCTTCCCAAACAGACTGCATGGTCCCCATGGTCTCAAAATAGTTTCCCTCAAAGAAATACAGCAACAGGTGCTGTGCTGTGCTGTGCTGTGCTGTGCTGTGCTGTGCTGTCTCTAAACAATGGGATAACACTCTCACCTGCACAGGGCGAGGGGGTGCTTTTGTACCATTTTACATGTTCACTAAATAGAGTTCCCTGGGAAACACTGACTAAAACTATGGTTCCTACCTTGTCACGTTAACTGAATGTTTTTTATTTTATTATTTCTATTGCACATAAATAATACAAACTTCCATTACAGGGATCCAATGCTGCAACCCTATTGTAATTGGTGGGATTACTATTTTGTGCCTTTAAAATGGCCACAACTTTACCATGGTAAACCAGTCAGGCACACTAGGTGGTGGGATGCACATTAAATGGTGCCATAAATAAGAAGAATAGCAGCAGCCTTGGGGTCGATTTGGGATTGAACCTCAGTCACCAAACTGTAGGCTGGTTGGGGTTAGTATATTCTATTTCCTCTATTAGAATGTCTCTAAATGTCCACATGGTGGCGCTGTAATAACAACCAAATATAACTGTCTAAACTAGCCTACTTATAAATCCTAAAAGGTGGACTGTCTATCAACTACTTATAACCTTCCCTTTACAACCACCCTTATATCGTTCACAAAGCGGTTAGGCTGAATACTTGCACCACCACGAAACTAGAGAAGAGATATACTTGATTCCACCCAACCAGAACCATAATATAGCTCTGCAACCACCCTGTGTGCCAGGGGAGTGAAATCGAATGCACCTACTCTCTAGTCTCGTGGTGCTCACTCAAAACAGTGAATATTTGGCTTTCTAAATTGCATGACATGTTGCATGATGACAACTCTAAACCCTTCGAGAGAGATTGAGTGAAGTTTAGCTACTGTCTTTGAAGAAGCAGAAATGGCAGGATCCAGCTCACAACTGGAGTTGCAGGCCAACGCTTCACACACGCATGATTGATGTTGCAAGATACAGGAGGGGGAACTGATTTGTTGCAACACGGCACTGCAAGTATAGCCTAATATTCATATTGTTGATACTTACGAATGTCATCTAAGCATTAAAAATGCCAGTGAAGGGGAATAGGTCTCTGGCACCAATAGAAGAGCAAATATATGGGGGGGCGTATCTTACCAACTGCATGCTAGGTTGCGCGCGCACAGCGTTGGGAGAAAGAACTTGATACAGAAATCACACGGACCTACAGTTTAGGGGTGGTGAAATTTGTAACCTTGTTGCAAGTATCTTTCGCGAGTGATAGGAGCAAGTGAGATCACCGAGATCTCCCATTTGGATAGAGTTGAGGTGTTGGGCAAGGACAGCATCGGCTCTTTTTCAGGCACAGTTCAAATACACTTGAATATATAACGTTAACACCCTGGAAATGTCCGAAAACAAGCCGAATGATGATCCGAAGTTATCTACGACGGACAGGGTAGTAAAATGTAAGTGTCAAATTAATTACGTTTCTAAATGTCTGTAAAATAAACTGTTATTAGGTTGCTTTTTTTAGGGGGGGGGGGGTAATGAAGTGACACTGATGCCATAGACGAATGTGTCTCCCTCAACACATTGCAATCCTAGTCGTATTGCGCCCTAATGGTCTGCTCAATTGGAAAGCTGGTTATGGAGAAAAAGGGTGTTAGCCGTGAGATATGGCACTGGCTGGCTAATCAGTAAAAGTAGGAAGTAAGGGTGTTATTACAATAGTTGTAGGCATTCAAGGTTTGAATCAATGTCCATGTCTCACAACGTGCTTGTTGGGTATAGTCCTATTGTTTATCATCTGCACATACAATAATATCTATTTTTAAACAATGTATTACCATAAAATACAGTATTTTGTAGCCACACATTTATTCTGTATTCACTTTTGCAAAATTAACGAGCATGTACGAAGCATGTAGGTTATTGCAGAACTATTATGCCACGGTTAAAGTTAGACTTTTCCCCTTATTTTGGTTTCATTAGGAACACATACATAATAGTGTGACACGGTGTGTTTTATTCTAGTAATAAACATGTCTGTCCTTGTCTAGCCCGCATGTTTGATGTTTGCCCCCATGGTACTGTAGCCTATGGGGGCTAGAACTATCAGGACTCATTTCCTTTATTTTTTATTATACATTAAATCACTATTGATTTATTAAAAACTTAGTTAGGTTCGTCTTTATACTCTACACACATGGTGTAAATAGTGCATCAGAACCTTAATTTGACTATAAAGGCGACTGTTGGGCAACTCATCCCTTGACACATGACATCACAGTTACACATGTTGACATTTTCGCTATCAAAGATACTCCCGTAGCCTCTTGAAATGACAGCATATGTTTGGTATGTCATCGCATTTATTTGACACACCAGGTCTCTGTAGTTACCCAGTAGAGGACTATTTATTCTACCTCATGGTCCTTTACACAATAATCCTTTAAGAACAGTTGTCCTGTTTTTTGTGTTAGTAGCTGGTATGTACTCAATCTGCATTCTATTAAACTTGATGCTCACAATATTCTGCTACTAGGCCTTTAGGTGTGCTCTAAAACAAGAAAATAACTTAATTCTTCTGTGACCACATGGCTTCATGGTTTCCACTAGATAATAATCCAAATTGGCTATATCGTAAAAATGCATGATCCCCCCTCAACCTAGCGTTAGGCATAAGGTTTGCAGTGTGGTTAAGGTTTTGTTTAAAATCAGATTTGAAGATCAATTGTAGAAATAGGCGGAGTTTATGACTTTGTGGCTGTGTTAACTAGCTCCGCAACAGTGTTGTAACAATAGACTGATCGTACAACCTCAGAGTTTATGCATGCGTTGATATGCAGGTGAAATGATTTTCCAATAGCAATATCAGCAACCACATATACATATCTGTTCTCGACATCATGGCCATAATATCTAAATTAAAAACAAATTGGACATTGGCCTATAATCAATAATGACTGATGCTACATTGTAAAGAGATGAATAATTCAACTATGACCAGAGGACATGACACAGGAAAGCCTTGACTTTGTGTACTTTCTTTTCATACCAAAGTGAGTATAGAATTCTGTTCTCAATAGTTGCTTGCCACGTAACGTTGCTCAACTCTGTGTGTCTTTCTCCTGCTCACACTACTGATTGCACAGTCTTCATGTAAGCGTACCATGATCAATGTGCATATGTTAGCTCAATATCCACATTAATTTAAAGTAATGCTTACGGCTGTGGTTCAGGTCTTTGTGAATAAGGTTGAGAACTGTATGGGTGATTGGTAAGGTCTTGGGTGGTTTTGTTAAATATTTTCAAGAGACTGTCCCTATAGTTCACTCCAAAATTGCACCCTATCCGCTTCATAGTGTACTATTTTTGACCATGGACCATAGGGCTCTGTTCAAAAGTAATGCACAATGTAGGGAATGTAGGGTGCCATTTGGGACGCGTACTATGTATCAACATAATGGGTTAAAGCTCAGTAATGGGAAAATTATTACATGGTCCAAATAGATTCAGTGAGAAATTGAGAATCGTGGAAATCCAATTGTACTACACATCCCATTAGCTCATGAATTGCTAATGTTAGACTACTCACAACCCACATCAGATGGAATCACAATTAATGTCCTGAAAATCATATGATTTTTAACTTGACAACAAACGGTGATATTGATTATGCTGTTAGGTTATTGAATGCTACCATGCATGCACAAATGTCTATAAAATGGAAATAGCACAGTTTTAGATTTTTCATAGTTTTTCATTCAATTCTTGTTTTATTTTTTTCCCTCCAACAGCTTTTATGATATCAGACTCAGAGTAGTTATTATTTTAGCTCTGTGTCAACATCATGCCTGTATGGTGTACACAGCATCCCTCCAAATATTTGGAGGCAAAATGTCGAAGTCATCTTTTGCCAATCCTCCCAGTGCTGTTTCTCACCTTCAATACAAGTGCATCACTCATTCCCATCTGTTTTGAAAACAAATCCTGGATAAAACTGATGAGGAGGCAAACAACTGTTTCAGTTTCACTAAATATCCAGGTTTGTCTTAATAACACAAGTAACCATATTCAGTGTGTGGAAGAGCTATAGATCTAGACCAGTGGAGGCTGCTGAGGGGAGGGCGGCTCATAATAATGTCTGGAATGGAGCCAATGGAATGGCATCAAACCATGTGTTTGATGTATTTGATACCATTCCACCTATCCCTCTCCAGCCATTACCACTAGCCCGTCCTCCCCAATTATGGTGCCACCAACCTCCTGTGATCTAGATAGCTACATAACTGCTGCTACCAGCTCATTATCATGCATGACAAGATGGCGACCGTATTAATACGAAGTGGATAGTGAATATCAGTTGTTGTGTATTTTATTTGACTCCAGCTGGGAAGGAAAGCCCCATAGCAGAGCATGTGCTGCAGCACTCCCCTGCTTGCAGGGGCCTTTCCTTTGACTTGGATCGATAGTATCTGACGTTTGACTTTTTCGTAGAGGCCTGTGTCCCGTGTTTAAGAAGTGTGGGGGTCCACCACCAGGGCCACTGATCCCAGCTAGACAGATGAGTCATTTTTAGAACGGAACATTTAAGTAACGCCACGTACTTCACTCCAGCTTTATGTAATCACCTGCCCAAATCCCCGGCCTTCACCTGCTTTCAGGTTGCTGTGTGTGGGGGGTTGGGCGGTTGTGTGTGTGTGTGTGTGTGTGTGTGTGTGTGTGTGTGTGTGTGTGTGTGTGTGTGTGTGTGTGTGTGTGTGTGTGTGTGTGTGTGTGTGTGTGTGTGTGTGTGTGTGTGTGTGTGTGTGTGTGTGTGTGTGTGTGTGTGTGCGTGCACGACCTACAGGGTCTCTCCATACACACATTTGAATTGGTTTATCTTTGAATCTGGTTAATAGGATAATCACCAGGTGTTATTTGGATAAGTAAATTAAGGCCTATCTGATATCTTGAAAGTGGATATAATCTGGCACGGGTCAAACTCATTCCACGAAGGGCAGAGTGTCTGCGGGTTTTCGCTCCTCCCTTGTACTTGATTGATTAATTAAATCAAATAACGTTTTGTCACGTGCGTCGTAAACAACAGGTTTAGAACAGTGAAATGGTTACATACAGGTTATTTTTCAACAATGCAGAGTTAAAGATTTTTTTTTAAATGATAAAAGTATTTTAAATAGTGATACGAGGAATAAATGCATAGTGAATTTCAATAATGAGTAAACGTAACATGCTATATACATGGAGTACCATTACCAAGTCGATGTGTATGAGGTAATTGAGGTGGCTACAGTATGTACATGTCAAATCAAATCAAATGTATTTATATAGCCCTTCGTACATCAGCTGATATCTCAAAGTGCTGTACAGAAACCCAGCCCAAAACCCCAAACAGCAAGCAATGCAGGTGTAGAAGCATATAGTTAGGGTTAAAGTGACTAGGCAACAGGATAGATAATAGACAGTAGCAGCAGCAGGTAGCCATTTGATTAGCTATTTAGCTTGTTTAGCAGTCTGATGGCTTGAGGTTAGAAGCTGTTCAGTTTCCTGTTGGATCCAGACTTGGTGCACTGGTACAGCTTGCCGTGCGGTAGCAGAGAGAACAGTCTATGGCATGGGTGGCTGGGATTTTAGAAAAAATGTTTTTCTTTCCTCTGGCACCGCCTGGTATAGAGGTCCTGGATGGCAGGGAGCTCGTACTCACCACCAATGTTCCCTCTAATTTTTGGGGGCACTGAGCAAATCTTTGAACTTGTGAGCGGATGTGCTTAATGTGCTGTAGGCCTACCAACGAAACCAATTGAACAAATCCCATAATATTTTCTAATGGACATAGCTTTTGATTTCTACGATATAGCCTATTTCTACAGTAGCCTATATGTGGTTTTGAATGCAGGCCTACATTGCATGAGACTTTTAAAAGCATTTTTACATTATGAAGGGCTTGACATTAATTCATTAGATTTTTACCTGGTCTGTAACACTGTGGGCCAAATATGTGACTGTATGTAAATGGCAATGTATTGTGTTGTATGATGCAAGAAACCACTTTACAAAATACAATTAATTATTATTACAATATAGAGAATTAGACAATGTAGGCTACGCCTCTTCCTATTGGCTTATTTGCATATTGAAGCCTTTCTCAAAATACAACAATGCCCCTTTAATTGAGCTTTTTACCCGACTGGCTTTTCAAAGACCGCTTGAAATGTAGCCTACGCGCTTTCTGCTCTTGTAAGAAGCAGTAACTCCCCATTGCTGACCTATACTTATCTATAACTGGACTAATAACTCGCTAACTAGCAAAGAATATAAACAAATGTGCACATGAGAGGCACTGCGCTCTAATTTCACTCGTGGGTGGTTGAAAGACCACACATGGGCTACCCAATAGAAATGTTCTTCGTTGCGCTCCGGCTCTGCCTTCAACAAAATCACAGACTCAAGTCTTGCAAAGTTAGATTTGTTATGGTTTGTCGCATTGAAAAGGGGCTGATATATGTTGATTCGATCACATAAAAAACGTTTAACTATAGTGTGCAAAGTAATGGTGCGAACTCTGAAGTTCAATCTGTCACGTCTCTGTGCGGCCTGGCATTTCTTCTGCGTGGCAGTCCTGGAGGAGGTGTGCGCTTGCAGCCTCGAGGGAACATTGCTCACAACCCTCTGTTGCGCCTTCCAGTCGGGCGCCTTGCAGTTGCCATACCAAGCGGTGATGCAGCCAATCAATATGCTCTCAATGGTGCAGCTGTAGAACCTTTTGAGGATCTGGGGGCTCATGCTCTCTTCACAACTGTGTTGATGTGTGGACCATGTTAATTTCTTGGTGATGTGGACACAGAGGAACACTGACTAGTAAGGAACTCCCCTCACCTGGTTGTTTAGGTCTTAATTGAAACAAAAAACCTAAAACCAGCAGACACTAGGCCCTCCGGAATGAGTTTGACCTATAATATGGTTTTCAAATAGGTTGTAGCCTATTTTTTTCCCCCTCCAATGTACAGTCTGAAGGTTTCAGCTGAGAAATAGCTTATTATTATTAGTGTTTTCCAAAGATGTTCAGATGTCCTTATCCTTACTATTCCTATGTCAGAGTGATAACAGCAGCACTAGATGGGATAATTGGGTAGACGGGAAAGACGGGATGAAGAGCACCATTTGTGACTGATAACGGCAGCCGCAGAGAACATAATGGTATTATCATACATGGATTGTCAGCTGATAATGTAATATATAAACGTAACATGCAACAATTTCAAAGATTTTACAGAGTTACAGTTCATATAAGGAAATTATTCAATTGAAATAAATTCATTAGGCCCTAATCTATGGGTTTCACATGATGGCGTAGCCATGGGCTGCACCCTTGCTCAGTCATGTGAAATCCATAGATTAGGGCCTAATGAATTGATTTCAATTGACCAATTTCCTTATATGAACTGTCAATCATAATGAGTTTTTCCCGACAAAAGGGCTTTATTACAAACAGAAATACACCTCAGCATCCCTTCAGGTCGATCCCACAGGTGAAGAAGCCAGATGTGGAGGTCCTGGTCTGGCATGGTTACACGTTTTCTGCAGTTGTGAGACCGGTTGGACATACTGCTAGGTTCTCTAAAACAACGTTGGAGAGGCGGTTTATGAACATTCAATTCTCTGGCAACAGCTCTGGTGGTCATTCCTGCAGTCAGCATACTAATTGCAGGGCTCCCTCAACTTGAGACGTCTGCGGCATTGTGTTGTGTGACAAAACTGCGCATTTTTTAGAGTGGCCTTTTATTTTCCCCAGCTCCAGGTGCACCTGTCAATCAATCAATCAAATGTATTTATAAACCCCTTTTTACATCCGCAGATGTCACAAAGTGCTATACAGAAACACAGCCTAAAACCCCAAACAGCAAGCAATGCAGATGTAGACACACGTAATGATCATGATGTTTAATCAGCTTCTTGATATGCCACACCTGTCAGGTGGATGGATTATTTTGGCAAAGGAGAAATGCTTTGCGGACGTCCTTGTATCAGCTAGCGACAGCAACCTGTGGAATCTTAAGAGTTCTGAAGCGAAGTATTTTTCTGCTGCCATAATGGTCTCCTTAATCTTAGTGAGAATCTAGGTGAGAGAACGTCTATGAATATTCTTTTGGAAAGTCCTTGTCTCTTTTAATTATCAGCTTGTTGTAAGGACTGTCTTTTGTTTTCACACAAACTAAAACAGAAATAAATGCAACATTTTTAAAGATTTTACTGAGTTAAAGTTCATATAAGGAAATCAGTGAATTGAAATACATTCATTAGGCCCTAATCTGTGGATTTCACATGACTGGGAATACAGACATGCATTTGTTGGTCACAGATACCTTTAAAAAAAGGTAGGGGCGTAGATCAGAAAACCAGTCAGTATCTTGTAGAGGTCGACCGATTATGATTTTTCAACGCCGATACCGATTATTGGAGGACCCAAAAAAAAAGCCGACACCGATTGATCTGCCGATTTTAAAATGTTTTTTAATTGATTTGTAATAATGACAATTACAACAATACTGAATGAACACTGATTTGTAATAATGACAATTACAACAATACTGAATGAACACTTATTTTAACTTAAAATAATACATCAATAAAATCCATTTAGCCTCAAATAAATAATGAAACAATGTTCAATTTGGTTTCAATAATGCAAAAACAAAGTGTTGGAGAAGAAAGTGAAAGTGCAATATGTGCCATGTAAGAAAGTTGACGTTTAAGTTCCTTGCTCAGAACATGAGAACATATGAAAGCTGGTGGTTCCTTTTAACATGAATCTTCAATATTCCCAGGTAAGAAGTTTTAGGTTGCAGTTATTATAGGAATTATAGGACTATTTCCCTCTATACCATTTGTATTTCATTAACCTTTGTTCTTATAGGCACTTTAGTATTGCCAGTGTAACAGTATAGCTTCCATCCCTCTCCTCGCTCCTCCCTGGGCTCGAACCAGGAACACAACGACAACAGCCAACCTCGAAGCAGCGTTACCCATGCAGAGCAAGGGAAACAACCACTCCAAGGCTCAGAGCGAGTGACATTTGAAACGCAATTAACACGCACTTACTAGCTAGCCATTTCACTTCGGTTACACCAGCCTCATCTCAGGAGTTGATAGGCTTGAAGTCATAAACAGTGCAATGCTTGACGCACAAGAAGAGCTGCTGGCAAAATGCACAAAAGTGCTGTTTGAATGAATGTTTACACGCCTGCTTCTGCCTACCACAGCTCAGTCAGATACGTAGATACTTATATGCTTGTATGCTCAGTCAGATTATATGCAACGCAAGATACGCTAGATAATATCAACCATGTGTAGTTAACTAGTGATTATGATTGATTGATTGTATTTTATAAGATAAGTTTAATGCTAGCTAGCAACTTACCTTGGCTTACCTCATTCGCGTAATAGGCAGTCTCCTTGTGGAGTGCAACGAGAGAGAGGCAGGTCGTTATAACGTTGGACTAGTTAACTGTAAGGTTGCAAGATTGGATCACCCGAGCTGACAAGGTGAAAATCTGTCGTTCTGCCCCTGAACGAGGCAGTTAACCCATGATTTCTAGGCCGTCATTGAAAATAAGAATGTGTTCTTAACTGACTTCCCTAGTTAAGTAAAAATGAAATAAAGAAAAAAAAAATTGGCTAAATCGGTGTCCAAAAATACAGATTTCCGATTGTTTTGAAAACTTGAAATCGGCCCTAATTAATCGGCCGGCCTCTAGTATCTGGTGTGACCACGATTTGCCTCATGCAGTGCGACTCATCTCCTTGGCATAGAGTTGATTGGGCTGTTGATTGTGACCTGTGGAATGTTGTTCCACTCCTCTTCAATTGTGTGCAAAATTGCTGGATGTTGGCAGGAACTGGAACAAGCTGTTGTACATGTCGATCCAGAACATCCCCAACATTCTCAATGGGTGACATGTCTGGTGAGTATGCAGGCCATGGAAGAACTGGGGCATTTTCAGCTTCCAGGAATTGTGTACAGATCCTCGTGACATGGGGCCGTGCATTATCATGCTGAAAAATGAGGTGGTGGCTGTGGATGAATGGCACAAAAATGGGCCTCAGGATCTTGTGCCGTTTCTCTGTGCATTCAAGTTGCCATCTATAAAATGCAATTGTGTTTGCTGTCCGTGGCTTATGCCTGCCCATACCATAACCCCACCACCACTATGAGGCACTCCCGCTCGCTCACACGACTCCACGTCTGCCATCTGCCCAGTCCGTGAAGAGCACACTTCTCCAGCATGCCAGTTGCCATCAAAGGTGAGCCACGGCCCATTGAAGTTGGTTTGAACTGCAGTCAGGTCAAGACACTGGTGAGGACGATGAGCATGCAGATGAGATGGTATCTGACAGTTTGTGCAGAAATTGCTTGCTTGTGCAAACCCACAGCTGTCCAGGTGAATCGTCTCAGACCATCCCACAGGTGAAGAAGCCAGATGTGGAGGTCCTAGACTGGCGTGGTTACACGTGGTCTGCAGTTGAGGCCGGTTGGACGTAATGCCAAATTCTCAAAAATTATAGGGGCGGCTTATGGTAGAGAAATTAACAATTAATTATCTGGCAACAGCTCTGGTGGACCTTCCTGCAGTCAGCATGCCATTGTGGCATTGTGTTGTGTGACAAAACTGCACATTTTAGATTGGCCTTTTATTGTCCCCAGCACAAGGTGCACCTGTGTAATGATCATGCTGTTTAATCAGCTTCTTGATATGCCACACCTATCAGGTGGATGGAGAATGCTCACTAACAGGGATGTAAACAAATTTGTGCAAAAAAATTGAGAGAAATAAGCTTTTTGTGCAAATTGAAAAGTTCTGGGATCTTTTATTTCAGCTTATGAAACATGGGATGAACACTTTACGTCTTGCGTTTTAATATTTTTGTTCAGTATACATTTTTCTATGGCCTCTGTCTCTTAAACATGCATGCACATACACACACACACACACACACACACACACACACACACACACACACACACACACACACACACACACACACACACACACACACACACACACACACACACACACACACACACACACACACACACACACACACACACACACACACACACACACACACTGTTCCCCATTCTGCCCGGCTAATATCCAGTCTTGAACACAATAATAGTGGGTGGTCAATAAGTCATCAAGCCTAACCCACATGCACCCTTTTGCTCGATCTATGTCTGCCCTTCACAACACACTATACTCTCTTGCAGTAGGATTTGGGGAACGGTGCACCATGGGAAATAAAGGTCAGACAAGCGGAGCTCATTTTGGTCGAGCTGTGGATTTGGGGCCTACAATCCTTGAGGGTGCAAAGCAGCCAGCCACAGTTAGTCAGCTAGTCAATGAGCTATTCATGGGCATAAAGACAGCGTTATGGCCCGGAGCAGGCCTGTTTGAAAGCAAACGTGTTGTTATTACTCACAAAGAATTAACCAAGTGGGCTCTTTCTCACTCTCTTGTCAGTGTCTGCAGACCCAGAGACTGTTTTTGTAGACAGAGCTGCACTGCTCCCTGAAACGAACCACGGTTCCACCTGTAAAAAGTAAAAAATCTCTGTTTTGGTCCGAAGAACTGCTTGTTGCCATAGCTTCTTGGATGACACATATTTCCTGCTCGCTACTTGTCATTACCTGCTGTACACTATTGTCCACCCTCAGTCATTGATTGGAACACTTTAGTGTTTTTCTTTTAAGTCTAACCCCAATGGAAAGAGAGGGTAAACGCATGAGAGAGAGTCAACATTTACTGAGTGGTTTGAAGGACAGAGGAGCATGCTAAAACAAATTGGGATGGAAGACAGTATATGCTGACAGATTGTATTCATTAAACTGGCTACTGAACCTGTTCTCTCTTTACTTTGTAATTTGAATCAGAGTCAAAATCAAGTCAATTTCAAGCTTAAGTATTGCTTGACATTTGTTCAATTCATCATGGATGGATGCCCGACAAAAGACTTGCATGTCTCAAAATAACGACTAAAGAAGTCAAAGGCGCCTGCCTACCTGTGTGTCCCTTAGTCCTCATGGTGTCGCTTAGGCATGTGGATAGAACCCCAGCCAGAATGCCTATGGTGTATAAGATTACAGAAGAATTAGTCTCTGTTTTGGATCTAGGACACAGCAAAGTGGTTGATTTGGCCAGATTAAGCTCCATATAAAGGGGTAAAGGCTCAAGGGATGTAATCTGACTCTATGCATTAGTCTGTGCTCTTGCTAATTCAGGCCAAACAAGTGTAGCTAGCATAGCGTAGATTTGATAACAGCAACCCAAAACAAAACTGTTCACCTAGCTAGCATTTTCGATTGTCGCTAGCTAAGCTTGTAGTTCAATGGATACCCCCCCCCCCACACACACACACACACACACACACACACTATACGAGACAATGGCTTTTGAATTTCAATTGATCACATACATTTGTTTATACGAGGCCACCTGTTATTCAGTCATTCTTAAAAACATAGGGCAGGGGGATCTTGATTGTCTTGGCAACTCGTGCCGTGTGATTCAAATGTTGAAGGAAGGCGTGTTCTCCTCATAATGTGAAGGTCATGGATGCCACCTTACCTCACAAGACTTTTCCTTGTTCCTGAGCTGACAAAGTAAACTCAGTCAAACTCCACATTAAGGAATGCCATACATGGCTACACCAATAGAAATAGAACCCAGGATACACCGTACACATGTTGTTTCAACTTAAAAAGATAACTTACATTCATAGTAATATACAAGTTTATACAACTTAACAATTTAGGTTAGTGGGGTTAAGACATTTTTTGTTGTTAAAACATTACATTCCAGCTGTGTAGATCGAGATAAGAGTCCTGCAAAGTTGTCTCTGACATTCCTACCTCTCAACCAGTCTTCTGTGACAACATGACTGTTCTTAAACACAGATACATCACTGAGGTTTTCTTGCTGATGATATTTATACTTTTATCGATAACTCTATTCCACCACTAAACTCCATGGAATCAGTGATATTGTGAAAACCCTACTTTTATGCTCACTTTGCTTGCCTTGCTTGTCATACCCAAGAGCAGTTATCTCCCTTCCCTTGTACTGTAGGCACTACGCTTGATGTGGTATGAGTTGCTGTCCTCTTTTGATATTTGCGTTTAATGTCTCCTGTTACGACCATGGCTGGCAGGGTGTCATGCGCTCTTTGTTTGGCTAACGGCAGCAGTCCTTTTGGAACAGAGGCAGTTGCATGTCATAAGATCTCCCTCTAGAGCAATCAATGGGATGCAATCTACCACAAGTGTAACTACACAGCGGGCACACACACGCAGGGGGGAGGTCAGAGGCTAACCCAATGGACGGAAGCCTTATTGGAGCCAGGAGGGTTTCAAGCAAGCCCCCCTAATGGTTAAAAGCCTGGGCAAAAGAATTGCCGGCTTTAACCCTTTGACACGTACCAACACACGGGTGGGATCATTATACAGTGGTCCATGTATCGTATGCTAAAACCGGTGTGATTTATTACGCTTATGTGGAACGTCCAGTTTCAACACGATACCGATTATTGGAGGACCAAAAAAAAAGACGATGCCGATCAATCGGCCGATTTATATATAAAAAATACAAAAAATGTATTTGTAAAAATGCCAATTACCACAAAACAAAATGAACACTTATTTTAACTTAATATAATACATCAATAAAATCAATTTATGAAACAATGCAAAAACAAAGTGTTGGAGAAGAAAGTAAAAGTGCAATATGTACCATGTAAAAAAGTTACGTTTAAGTTCCTTGCTCAGAACATGAGAACATATGAAAGCTGGTGGTTCCTTTTAACATTAGTCTTCATTATTCCCAGGTAAGAAGTTTTAGGTTGTAGTTATTATAGGAATTATAGGACTATTTCTCTCTATACCATTTGTATTTCATAAACCTTTGACTATTGGATGTTCTTATAGGCACTTTAGTATTGCCAGTGTAACAGTATAGCTTCCGTCCCTCTCCTCGCCCCTACCTGGACTCGAACCAGGAACACATCGACAACAGCCACCCTCGAAGCATCGTTACCCATCACTCCACAAAACTAGCTAGCCATTTCACATCGGTGACACCAGCCTAATCTCGGGAGTTGATAGGCTTGAAGTCATAAACAGCTCAATGCTTTGCGAAGAGCTGCTGGCAAAACGCACAAAAGTGTTGTCTGAATGAATGCTTACGAGCCTGCTGTTGCTTACCATCGCTCAGTCAGATATTCCTGTTACATTGCACAACCTTCAATGTTATGTCATAATTGCGTAAAATTCTGGCAAATTAGTTCGCAACGAACCAGGCGGCCCAAACTGTTGCATATACCCTGACTCTGCGTGCAATGCAATGAATACAAGAGAAGTGGCACAATTTCACCTGGTTAATATTGCCTCCTAACCTGGATTTCTTTTAGCTAAATATGCAGGTTTAAAAATATATACTTCTGTGTATTGATTTTAAGAAAGGCATTGTTGTTTATAGTTAGGCACAGTCGTGCAACGATTGTGCTTTATTCGCAAATGCGCTTTTGTTAAACCATCCCCCGTTCGGCGAAGTTGACTGTCTTTGTTAGGAAGAAATAGTCTTCACACAGTTCGCAACGAGCCAGGCGGCCCAAACTGCTGCATATACCCTGACTCTGTTGCAAGAGAAATTACGCAATTTCCCTAGTTAAAATAAATTCATGTTAGCAGGCAATATTAACTAAATATGCAAGTTTAAAAATATATACATATGTTCTGATTTTAAGAAAGGCATTGATGTTTATGGTTAGGTACACATTGGAGCAACGACAGTCTTTTTTCGCGAATGTGCACCGCATCGATTATATGCAACGCAGGACACGCTAGATAAACTAGTAATATCATCAACCATGTGTAGTTAATTAGTGATTATGATTGATTGATTGATTGTTTTTTATAATATAAGTTTAATGCTAGCTAGCAACTTACCTGGGCCTTTTACTGCATTCGCGTAACAGTCACTGACAGTGTCACCAGCAAAGCCATCCATCCCACCTCTTCCTTCATGCTTCACGGTGGGAACCACACATGCGGAGATCATCCGTTCACCTACTCTGCGTCACACAAAGACACCACAGTTGGAACCAAAAATCTCAAATTTGGACTCATCAGACCAGAGTACAGATTTCCACCGGTTTGTGTCCATTGCTTGTGTTTCTTGGCCCAAGCAAGTCTCTTCCACTAATTGGTTTTCTTTAGTAGTGGTTTCTTTCCAGCAATTCGACCATGATGGTATCCTCTGAACAGTTGATATTGAGATGTCTGTTAATCTCTGTGAAGCATTTATTTCGGCTGCAATTTCTGAGGCTGGTAACTCGAATGAGCTTATCCTCTGCAGCAGAAGTAACTCTGGGTCTTCTTTTCCTGTAGCAGTCCTTGTGAGAGCTAGTTTCATCATTACGCTTGATAGTTTTTGCGACTGCACTTGAAGAAACTTTCAAAGTTCTTGACATTTTCCAGATTGACTGACCTTCATGTCATAAAGTAATGGTGGACTGCTGTTTCTCTTTGCTTATATGAGCTGTTCTTGCCATAATATGTACTCTGTCTTTTACCAAATTGGGCTATCTTCTGTATACCACCCTACCTTGTCACAACACAACTGATTGGCTCAGTTGAAAATATTTTAACAAATGAACTTTTAACAAGGCACACCTGTTAATTGAAATGATTTCCAGGTGACTACCTCGTGAAGCTGGTTGAGAGAATGCCAAGAGTGAGCAAAGCTGTCATCAAGGCAAAGGGTGGCTACTTTGAAGAATCTCAAATCTCAAATATATTTTGATTTGTTTAACACCTTTTGGTTACTTCATGATTCCATATGTGTGATGTCTCTCTCTCTCTCTCTCTCTCGCTCTCGCTCTCGCTCTCTCACACACACACACAAACACACATACTGTAAATATTTGTGCGAGTCCACATGAAAACGTCAAGGTTGCATCCCCTCTCTGCCTTATCTGGATGACTCTGACTACACTGGACACAGTGTGCACACAGTATGCACACAGCAAGCATCTTCAATGCCACCTAACGTTGTGTGCTAATTTGTGTTGGTGTTATGTGTTAACATGCGGATGGGAGGGTTGCACCCCCTTCCCCCCAGATATGAGCTGGAGTGACCAAGCCCTGAGAATGCTTGGCACAATACCAGCTGAGGTATTTGAAGTGAGCAAGCCCTGAGAATGCATGGCACAATACCAGCTGAGGTATTTGAAGTGAGCAAGCCCTGAGAATGCTTGGCACAATACCAGCTGAGGTATTTGAAGTGAGCAAGCCCTGAGAATGCATGGCACAATACCAGCTGAGGTATTTGAAGTGAGCAAGCCCTGAGAATGCATGGCACAATACCAGCTGAGGTATTTGAAGTGAGCAAGCCCTGAGAATGCATGGCACAATACCAGCTGAGGTATTTGAAGTGAGCAAGCCCTGAGAATGCATGGCACAATACCAGCTGAGGTATTTGAAGTGAGCAAGCCCTGAGAATGCTTGGCACAATACCAGCTGAGGTATTTGAAGTGAGCAAGCCCTGAGAATGCTTGGCACAATACCAGCTGAGGTATTTGAAGTGAGCAAGCCCTGAGAATGCATGGCACAATACCAGCTGAGGTATTTGAAGTGAGCAAGCCCTGAGAATGCATGGCACAATACCAGCTGAGGTATTTGAAGTGAGCAAGCCCTGAGAATGCATGGCACAATACCAGCTGAGGTATTTGAACCAGCTGAGGTATTTGAAATGAGCAAGCCCTGAGAATGCATGGCACAATACCAGCTGAGGTATTTGAAGTGAGCAAGCCCTGAGAATGCATGGCACAATACCAGCTGAGGTATTTGAAGTGAGCAAGCCCTGAGAATGCTTGGCACAATACCAGCTGAGGTATTTGAAGTGAGCAAGCCCTGAGAATGCTTGGCACAATACCAGCTGAGGTATTTGAAGTGAGCAAGCCCTGAGAATGCATGGCACAATACCAGCTGAGGTATTTGAAGTGAGCAAGCCCTGAGAATGCATGGCACAATACCAGCTGAGGTATTTGAAGTGAGCAAGCCCTGAGAATGCTTGGCACAATACCAGCTGAGGTATTTGAAGTGAGCAAGCCCTGAGAATGCATGGCACAATACCAGCTGAGGTATTTGAAGTGTTCTATGGACTTCCCTCTCAACACATAAGACAACACTCCTTTTTTCATTTTTAGGGAACATCTAATATGCCCTGAGGCCTAGTAGAACATGACTCGTCAGTTGGCATCATGTCAGTTTGCTTTGGCAGCAAGAGTACCCACAGACCAAAAAACTCAAACAATACTTTGGTTGCAAGTGGAATGGGGGATTCCAGTCCAACTGGTGCTGCAAGCCAAGGTCTACCTCTAGGCTAACTCTAACGCTGCAGTGTTAGCAATACTCACTGTTTCTGAAATGGGTTATGTGGTGACAACACACCACTACGCTAGACGGCGCTTTCTTTCTACCTGGGCCGCAGCCCCTGATGGATGGGACAAGCTCCTGCAGCGTAAGCGGCATGCTTCAGTGCCTCTCTCTCACACACACACACACACACACACACACACACACACACACACACACACACACACACACACACACACACACACACACACACACACACACACACACACACACACACACACACACACACACACACACACACACACACACACACACTAACTCGCTCACTCCTACGCGCACACTGTACAAATACGCACACACACGGGTCTGCTCCGAAAGGCCTCCATTCCCATTAGTTTATAATGCGAGGGGCATGTGAAAAGACAGTTGTACCATGCCTGTAAACAGAGGATTAGCAGAGAAAGGGAAAGCTCTACGTCAGAGAGAGAGATGTTCCAGGCTTCCAGCACCATGTCGGCACGGCTGTGGAATGTTAAACACAGAAGGGAGTATACTACCTCTCATACTCTTGCCATATATCAATCCTCAAGCCCTTCGAGTAGTGTGAAGCAGGTAGTGGGAAGCAGGTGTGAAAAGTGTTGGGCTGGAACAAAAATGTCTGCTAGTAAGGCCTTAGGACCTGAAGAGATCGAAAACCCCCCTAGAGGATTATGTAAGGAGACCCCTTACTGGTTTCTTCCGACTGTAGGGATGGAAAGTGTTAGCATTGAAGGAACATTTCAAAATTGAATTTGCTTCACTTCCTTTAAATTGATGGGAGAAAGAGGGCCAGTTGTGAGGTTCCTTGTTAGTGTGCTTCCTACCTGGAGGTAAAGGAGAGGGTAGTGTTTGACGCGTCGTTAAGGCCTGGTTTTGGCACCAGAGCATTCCAAGATGGTGTCACGCTCTACACGGTCCTGGGGTTGCCAGCGGTTTCTTAGGCAGCGCCAGACCCTCAGGCTCTCGCTGGGATGTTTTACTAGTGTATATGTTTTATTTCACCCGAGGTCACATTCAGGTTTCCATTATGAAATAAGATCCCTTCGAAGGTCCTTAGACAAAGGGGAATATGCTAGGACTTGGTTGTCTGTATACCATAGTAATTTAGGAAATGCATTAGTATGTGCCGGATGAGTTTCGATTCAGTCAGATATATTACAAAATATCCATATAAATTTGAATCACAATTGTTAGTTTGTTTTTCTGATAGAAAGCAATTGATAGTATAGACACAGCAACTATTCACATTTCCTGGTCATACAAAGGGGTATTAAAGTAGTCATGGCAACGTGACTCAATAGTCTTAATAACCCTTCTAGCTACATGAGTGTTTACCAATGCTAGCTGGCTTACTTATCGAATTCTGCAGTGAAACTACAACCCAGGAAAACATTTTCTGTTTTTAAACCAGTGGGATGTTCCCCAATGCTGGTAAGTGGGCCCTGAGTGAAAACGTTTGGGAACCCCTGGACAAGACTAGTGACTTTAGCTAGACACTTCAGCTAGTGAGTCAGGACCTCTTGTTTTATTTACACACACATGTTAATTATGGACCGCCTGGCTGAAAATGAACCCCCCACCCCATGTAGATGTGTTGAGGTCTATACTCTACATGCTTGACTATGCACATTTGTATAGGCAGTACTTACAGTTCATAATGTTATTACTGTTTCTTCATTGGACAAGATTGTATTTTGTTATGTTCATTTGAAAAGGCCTGTGTCCGGTCTAGACAAAACGACCCACGTAATGTTTTTGTTTGTTTTCTGTCATTTCATAAAAGGTTTTGCTGCATCACATCTGGCCGTGATCGGGAGGCCCACAGGGCGGCGCACAATTGGCCCAGCGTCGTCCGGGTTTGGCCGGGGTAGGCCGTCATTGTAAATAAGAATTTGTTCTTAACTGACTTGCCTAGTTAAATAAAAAATGTAATAAAAAATAGTCTACATTGTGGAAGATTGACCCTTCAGAACAGTATGATACACACAGTTTAAGCTACCTGAATTGATCACATTTACCGTTCAATAATGTCAAAGAATCAGCTTTGGCCGGGCTTTACTCTACAGAGACAGAGCTGACCAGCGTTCAGTCACTGAACAAGAGGTTAAAGCTGTGGCTGCAAGGCAGGCCACTCAGTCACACACACCCACATGGAGAGGGGAGGGGAGTGAGGCTAGCTGCCCAGCCCGCGCTGCTCTGTGAAAGACCTACTGCAGAGGCGTCTGACCAGAGCCAGAGTCGTGACTGAGCACTGTTTGTTAGTTTGTGTGGTTGGGGCGGGCTGGGCTGTCTGTCCGCTTCTCCGCCTGTCTGTTCGAAAGCCTTTCGAAAGCCGAATGCAGGCCATTGTGTACAGTAGTGTCTACTCTGTAGTGTCTACTCTGTAGTGTCTACTCTGTACAGCAGTGTCTACTCTGCAGTGTCTACTCTGTAGTGTCTACTCTGTAGTGTCTACTCTGTACAGCAGTGTCTACTCTGTACAGCAGTGTCTACTCTGTACAGCAGTGTCTACTCTGTAGTGTCTACTCTGTAGTGTCTACTCTGTACAGCAGTGTCTACTCTGTAGTGTCTACTCTGTAGTGTCTACTCTGTACAGCAGTGTCTACTCTGTAGTGTCTACTCTGTAGTGTCTACTCTGTACAGCAGTGTCTACTCTGTAGTGTCTACTCTGTAGTCTACTCTGTACAGCAGTGTCTACTCTGTAGTGTCTACTCTGCAGTGTCTACTCTGTACAGCAGTGTCTACTCTGTAGTGTCTACTCTGTACAGCAGTGTCTACTCTGTAGTGTCTACTCTGTAGTGTCTACTCTGTACAGCAGTGTCTACTCTGTAGTGTCTACTCTGTACAGCAGTGTCTACTCTGTAGTGTCTACTCTGTAGTGTCTACTCTGTACAGCAGTGTCTACTCTGTAGTGTCTTCTCTGTAGTGTCTACTCTGTACAGCAGTGTCTACTCTGTAGTGTCTACTCTGTAGTGTCTACTCTGTACAGCAGTGTCTACTCTGTAGTGTCTACTCTGTAGTGTCTACTCTGTACAGCAGTGTCTACTCTGTAGTGTCTACTCTGTAGTGTCTACTCTGTACAGCAGTGTCTACTCTGTAGTGTCTACTCTGTAGTCTACTCTGTACAGCAGTGTCTACTCTGTAGTGTCTACTCTGCAGTGTCTACTCTGTACAGCAGTGTCTACTCTGTAGTGTCTACTCTGTACAGCAGTGTCTACTCTGTAGTGTCTACTCTGTAGTGTCTACTCTGTACAGCAGTGTCTACTCTGTAGTGTCTACTCTGTACAGCAGTGTCTACTCTGTAGTGTCTACTCTGTAGTGTCTACTCTGTACAGCAGTGTCTACTCTGTAGTGTCTACTCTGTAGTGTCTTCTCTGTAGTGTCTACTCTGTACAGCAGTGTCTACTCTGTAGTGTCTACTCTGTAGTGTCTACTCTGTACAGCAGTGTCTACTCTGTAGTGTCTACTCTGTAGTGTCTACTCTGTACAGCAGTGTCTACTCTGTAGTGTCTACTCTGTACAGCAGTGTCTACTCTGTAGTGTCTACTCTGTAGTGTCTACTCTGTACAGCAGTGTCTACTCTGTAGTGTCTACTCTGTAGTGTCTACTCTGTACAGCAGTGTCTACTCTGTAGTGTCTACTCTGTAAACATCTCTTCTCTTTCACAGAATCAGGTAGACTCGTCTCACAGGTTGATGCCTCCAGTCCTTAGACTATGTAGTTACTTGTGCGTTGGCAGTGGTTCGTAAACAAAGACACTGTATAAAAATGTTGGTAACATTTTACTCAAAGTCAACAGTTGTAAGGGATGAGGATGCTGCCTTAATGCAACAAAAGACTTTAGCATGCATTTCATAAACATCCAAGTCAAGTTGTTGTACAAATGAAAGTGGCCAAGCTAAAACACTGCTTAGTCAGGTGCAATCAGAACACAAACAGATGTTAATACTATCAGCTGTTACCTAACACAGGAAGGCCAGCCAGACTGTTAAAGAGGATAGCCTATCTATCTGACTGTGTCCCAGTTGCCCCCATTGATTTTGTGACTGTCCAAAGAGTGAAAGCCGGGGAGCCATGTATTTGACTGACCAATCAGCATAGCCTTTAAATCATCCTACTGCCCTAAAGGAGATTGTTAAAAGGAGTGGCATTGTCCCCTAAATCCAAGGGTGTGTTAATTAGGCACCAAACAGAAGAAAGCAGACTGAAACAGGGAGGGACTACCTGGACTTGTCCAATAACAAACACTCATTTTGCTAAAAGTTTTCTGTTATGTGCCATAATGAATACCACCCAAGCTGCATGTTGATGTTGTCTTGCGTGGCGCTGCCTGTGTCAATTTGTGTGGTTTTTTTTGGTCATCATGGGGCTTGTTGTTGATTTCAACATCCAGGAAGTACTATGTACTTCTGTCTGTCTGTCTGTCCCTCTCTCCGGGTCTCTTTTTCTCTCTCTGGGTCTCTCTCTTTCTCCTCTCTCTCACACACACACACACACACACACACACACACACACACACACACACACACACACACACACACACACACACACACACACACACACACACACACACACACACACACACACACACACACACACACACACACACACACACACGCACACGCGCACACGCGCACACGCACACATGCTTAATATTTGTCGTTCTTCTTGGTAGCTCTCGTGTGGCTCCGCTGTATGGTGCAGCCTGTCACATTAACCCAGCCCCCACCCAGTCTCTGGGAAGGCTGAGGGAATGGCACTGCGGCTTGCCACGCATTTACCGTGAACACGACCGTCTGTCTGTGTCCTTCCGTCAGTCACCCAACTGAAGTGTGATAACAAGCTCTCTGACAATCCTTGCTAGCGATGTAGACTTTTGTGTCTGTCAAACTTGCTCTCATTATGTCTCGGTTTTGTTCCAAGGCTGTTTCTCTCTCTTCCTCTATTTTTGTATTTGTGTTTGGTGGAGGGGTTCTGTGATTATAGGATGCCCTTGTTCAAACAGCTGAGCTAGATATCCCCCTGGGTTACCATCTGCCTCTCGTACTGTTGTTTATTGAGTCACTTCTTTGCTCTATGACTGAATGCTGGCCTAATGTGTGTGTAGCCCCCATGTTGCATCTGGGGAAAAACCTCCCATGAAGCCTTGGTCAGGTCTGTTGCCTCGCTGTATAGCCCGTTACCCAATCCCTCAGGAGGAATTCTGCCGGGCTTTTTGGGATGGCCAAATCGAGATACATATCAGCCTGGCAGATAGTATATCTCTTTAGTGCATCTGAGCCGAGATAATATCCCCCACCGCCTCCTCTCTTCTGCCCTCATTGCCATGTTGCCGACCCCCAGTTGTGGTCATTCTAATGGAGTATGGAGCAGGGTAGGCCAAAGGAAGCCCAGTGTTCGTGGATCACAATAATACAGGAAGTAGTTCAAGACACGAGGCTATGGGCTCTTTTATTTAACCAATAAGGCCCGAAGGGGTGTGGTATATGACAAATATACCACAGCTAAGGGCTGTTCTTACGTACTATGCAACGCGGAGTGCCTAGATACAGCCCTTAGCCCTGGTATATTGGCCATATATCACAAACCCCGAGGTGCCTTATTGATATTATAAACTGGTTACCAATGTAATTAGCCCAGTAAAAATAAATGTTTTGTCATACCCGTGGTATACGTCAGCCAATCAGCATTCAGGCCTGGAACCACCCAGTTTATATCTTGCAGTATACCTCAAACCAGTCCATATTTTGATCCTTGAAATAAAGATATTCTGTGGCAAGGTACACACTTAAGATTAGTGATGCACCAATATGACATTTTTGTCCGATACCGATATCCAATATTTTCTCTGGCAAAGATACCGTTAACCGATATTTAAAATTTGAGTGGCCTTTTAAGCATTCTAGTAGTGTTAAATAGTTAACACACACACATGGACGCAGCGGTCTAAGGCACTGCATCTCAGTGCAAGAGCCGTCACTACAGTCCCTGGTTCGAATCCAGGCTGTATTACATCTGGCCGTGGTTGGCAGTCCCATAGGGCGGCACACAATTGGCCCAGCGTCGTCCGGGTTTGGCCGGGGTAGGCCGTCATTGTAAATAAGAATTTGTTCTGACTTGACTTAAATCAAGGTTACACACACACACACACACACACACACACACACACACACACACACACACACACACACCACACTGACCAAAGATGTATTTTTTTGTCATTTATGTATGTCCCCATTGCCAGTAAAACATAATCAAAACCTATTTCTTTCACTTACTTCCTGTGCTGTTTCGTTGTTCATTTGTTCAGTCGTTTCAGTCTCAACCAGGATGTCATCGTACATGTCAAGCAGTGAAGTTTCAGCTCAGTCTGTCCGTGGCCTCTCTTCCTCTGTGCGCACTGGCACTGTGTCTTTTACATCTTGTCCAGCTGCGTCTGTAACATTTCACGTAAACCCTGTTTCTTGTCTGCATCGAAGTAGCGGTCCTTGTACATAGCATCGAGCATGGTGGCGGCACAGTAAGGAGAATGCCACCGAAACGCTTGTTCACAGCCTGTGTTGCCAGTTTTGTTGAGCAGGCGTTTCAATGCCATGACAGAGGGTATCACGTCTGCTGCAGGCGGTAGATGAGCTTATTTCTCGAGTCAGTTGTTCGAATGGAGCTAGCTAGTGTGTTCATGTTTCAAACATGTTCTCAAATGCCATTGAAATGGCAGCAGCGGTATGACAACCGGCATATTCAAGAGCATGAAATACGACTTTCCTCAGTACGAAATCTTCAACGACCCACTGTGCTGTCAAACTCAGCATGCTCATGGGGCTGAATGCGCTGGTCCAAATGTCAGTTGTGAAGCTATTAGCAGTGACATTATTACTGTGTAACATCTGAAAAATAGCGCACTTGGTAGTGTGTACCGGTGCTCGACCAGTCAGCGAAAGCCAACAACACCCACGACAGAGAACGGTTGATTGTTAAGGGCGATGAATTCCGTTATCTTGGCGTTAATGGATTTCGCCTTTTGAGTTGTCCCGCTGAAAATGACTTACTCTTTCAAATGACTGCTCGACTTGTTGACTGCTCAATCCACACCAGCAGACATTGTGGGCTAGGTTAGGAATGCTGTGTTGCACGTGTAGCTCAAAATTGTACGCGGCATTATTACGTCATGTACCTACGTTATATAGGTATGCACGTAATTTTTGACATCGTTTTTGCACATCGGCATTAAACTAGACATGGGGCCGATGTCGATGTTGGCATTTTTAGCTAATATCGTCCGATTTCGATGACTTCACCGATATATCGTGCATCCCTACTTAAGAGACAGTGACACAATTTGTGGAAACAGGGCCATCAACAGGCACAACATGATAAGGTGCAGTGTATGCCTGATACTGTAGATTGTTCATCTCTGTCCCTTACTGGACACCCTCAGGCCGTCGTGGCAATGTCCCTTGCTGCATCACCAATTCCCTGACTGGTCCTGACCCTGGCAAATGAGTTAATTACCTGCTGTCCCTGGACCCACCCCACTGCCCATCACAGGGTAACACAGCCCCTACCCCACTCGAGATGGGGCATGTGGCTAGACCTTCCGGTACAAACAAGTTTTTCGAATTATGCCATTTCCCACATTTAATCTCCTCAGCTGGTAAATTTAATGCAATGTGTTACCAAGTGATTTATTTTGGAGAGAGAGACCGAACCAAACAACTGCTATTTTTACAATATGGAGGTCAGGCCAGGTGGATGATTTACCGCAACGTTGACTTTTAGCCACAGAGGGGTTATATAATTACAGATACCTCAGGAGCTTCATCACAAGCCTCTGATATGATATACGGGCCCTCTCAAAGGGCTGGGTCCAGGAAGAGAGGCAATGTGGGGTGAGGAGGGGGGAGCTTGTCTCTGCTGAGTCAGAATATTCTCGCAGTCTGGGAGGGGATCCCCTTTTCATCCCCTCCCTCTCTCTCCCTCCCATTCTCTCTCCATCCCTCTCATCCTTTCAGGTGTTGGAGTAGGAGAAACTGCCGCGCCCTTAGAGCAGTGGCCTAGATACAGGGATTGCGTCGGGGGGAAGGGAGGTGGTAGAAGTCCTGTCTTGGCAGGAGAAGGGGAGTTGGTGCCTGGCTGTGGCTGTGCTGTCCCATTGCCTGGCCAGCTGTCCCCATAATGCCACTTTTTGGATATGCCAAGATTACTCCAACCAGCATTGCTTACTATACCACCCTCTCTCCCAAGCTGCACACGTCTGCTGTTAAAAAATTCATTTTCCTAAAGGTCTACCCAAGGAGCCTGGAGTGTGATAATTTATTATAGCAATGAGTAGGGTTCGGCGGTATACCGTACACGGGGGGTATTTGGAAAAAGCCACAGGATAGTTTTTCAATTCCGTCAATACAATTTGTTTAAGAATATTTTGAAGATAAATACACAACACAGAGACAGAGTGCGAGATACAGAGGACGAGAAGTCAATAGAGTAATAACGATCAATGGAAATACGTTTTTTCTGTAATGGAATTATTTATCAATGGGTCAGAGACATCGGAGGAATTTGTCTATACAGTGAGCCTGAAATAGGATACTTGTTATTTGGCTATTGGCCCAGTTGTACTGCAAGGACTTCTAATTGGTCAACCACAGCCTAGGGCTGGGTCCTAAAACTAGATTCTGTCCCTTTGTTCTGGGAAGATAATCACAGGAGAGAACCACTGGAGAGCATCACTGAGGACAGGGGAGAATGACCATCTACTTCCAAGCATGATTTCTCCTATTTGAATAAACCTATTACCTATACCTCCCACTGATTTGCTTTGGGGTCTGTGTTACTAAAGAATAACATCAACTGCTAACATTTGAAACCGTTTTTTAAAAAGTTTTTCAATAAATTGTAATATCTGTAGTAGAGGTCGACCGATTATGATTTTTCAACACCGATACCGATTATTGGAGGATAATTTTAAAAAAAACAATACCGATTAATTGGACAATTTTTATTTATTTGTAATAATGACAATTACAACAATACTGAATGAACACTTATTTTAACTTAATATAAAACATCAATAAAAATCAATTTAGCCTCAAATAAATAATGAAACATGTTCAATTTGGTTTAAATAATGCAAAAACAAAGTGTTGGAGAAGTAAAAGTGCAATATGTGCCGTGTAAAAAAGCTAACGTTTGAGTTCCTTGCTCAGAACATGAGAACATATGAAAGTTGGTGGTTCCTTTTAACATGAGTCTTCAATATTCCAAGGTAAGAGGTTTTAGGTTGTAGTTAATATAGTATTTATAGGACTATTTCTCATACCTTTGACTATTGTATTTCATATACCTTTGACTATTGGATGTTCTTATAGGCACTATAGTATTGCCAGTGTAACAGTATAGCTTCCATCCCTCTCCTCGCTCCTCGATGGGCTCGAACCAGGAACACATCGACAACAGCCACCCTCTAAGCAGCTTACCCATGCAGAGCAAGGGGAATAACTACTCCAAGTCTCAGAGCGAGTGACGTTTGAAACGCTATTAGCGCACACCCTGCTAACTAGCTAGCCATTTCACATCGGTTACACCAGCCATTAGGCTGCTAGGCTTGAAGTCATAAACAGCGCTGTGCTTGCGAAGAGCTGCTGGCAAAACGCACAAAAGTGCTGTTTGAATGAATGCTTACGAGCCTGCTGCTGCCTACCATCGTTCAGTCAGACTGCTCTATCAAATCATAGACTTAATTATAACATAACACACAGAAATACGAGCCTTTGATCATTAATATGGTCGAATCCGGAAAGTATAATTTCGAAAACAAAGCGTTTATTATTTCAGTGAAATACGGAACCGTTCGGTATTTTATCTAACGGGTGGCATCCCTAAGTCTAAATATTCTTGTTACATTGCACAACCTTCAATGTTATGTCATAATTACGTAAAATTCGGACAAATTAGTTCGCAATGAGCCAGGCTTGCCCAAACTGTTGCATATTGTTAAGGATACCCCCCCACTTTGTGCAATTTCCGCCTGAAGACATACCCTATTCTAACAGCCTGTAGCTCAGGCCCAGAAGCAAGGATATGCATATTCTTGTTACCATTTGATTAAAAACACTCTGAAGTTTGTGTAAATGTGAATTGAATGTAGGAGAATATAACACAATAGATCTGGTAGAAGAAAATACAAGGAAATAAACAGGCGTTTTTAGTTATTTTATTGTTGTAGCATCTTTAAAATCAACTAGAACATCAACATATTCAGTTATGATACTCTGGATACTTTTACAGGAGAGAATAACCAGGCAACAGTATTTCCCCAAAGTTTCAGACAGATGCCTCTAGGAATGAGTGAGGTACATGCCATTGGGTATGTAGTCACCCAGGTGTCCCTCACAAGTTTCCCAAATGTACCCAAGTGGCCGAATTGGTACATGGGTACATTGCTGAAAATAACTATATACAAAATTTAAAAAAAATATTCACACATACCCGGAAACATATATTTTGGAAAATTGAAGAAAAAAATGAACATTTCCAAAATGTTTCGGTTAGGCTATAGAAATGGATTATATGAACAAAACAACCCTTTATTGTTTCGTGGTGACCTTTACTGTTGCCAAAAGAAGAAGATATTCAAAGGTAATTGATGAATTTTAGTGCAATTTTTGACTTTTGTGAAAAACTTTGCTGTAACTTACCCAATGTGATCAATAAGCGGATTGGCTGGATTTTTTTTAAAAATCTGACATGGTGACTGGATTAGCAAGAGGTTTAGCTTTCATTTGGTGTGCTGCATTTCTGATTTAATTGAAGTTAAATATTTTTGAAAATTACATATTAGGCAATTTATGTAGAAACGTTCCCAACTGGGAACGGGTTTCCCCAACAGGATATACCGTGACTCTGGGTGCAATGAACGCAAGAGAAGTTACACAATTTCACCTGGTTAATATTGCCTGCTAACCTGGATTTCTTTCAGCTAAATATGCAGGTTTAAAAATATATACTTCTGTGTATTGATTTTAAGAAAGGCATTGGTGTTTATGGTTAGGTACAGTCGTCCAACGATTGTGCCTTTTTCGCAAATTCGCTTTTGTTAAATCATCCCCCAGCATTGCATCGATTATATGCAATGCAGGACACGCTAGATAAACAAGTAATATCATCAACCATGTGTAGTTATAACTAGTGATTTTCGATTGATTGTTTTTACAAGATAAGTTTAATGCCAGCTAGCAACTTACCTTGGCTTCTACTGCATTCGCGTAACCTTGTGGAGTGCAACGAGCAGCAGGTGGTTAAAGTGTTGGACTAGTTATCTGTAAGGTTGCAAGATATTGGATACCCCGAGCTGACAAGGTGAAAATCTGTCATTCTGCCCCTGAACAAGGCAGTTAACCCACCGTTCCTAGGCCGTCATTGAAAATGAGAATGTGTTCTTTAATAGTTAAATAAAGATATTAAAAAATCGGCAAAATCGGCGCCCCCAAAAACGGCCCTAATTAATCGGCCATTCTGATTAATCGGTCGACCTCTAATAGCTACTTTTAGTAAGTTAATACCTGTAGTCAACTTGTGCAATATGAGAGGAGTTAAAGCAGATGGCGTTCTTCATTTCACCTGTCACATTATTTAACATTATGATGCTTACTGTAGTTCCCCAGAACAGTTGAGCCAGTCACATGTCTGTTTGTAAATAGCACAACAGGAGAAAGCGGTAGCAGGTGAGTCCAGCGGTGTATTGGCAGGGGGGTGTTTTCTATTGAAAGTCAAGTGTTTTTTTGTTTCAATAGAGTGATCATGGACATTCAATTATAGTTTTCCTTCACAGAAAATACACAAGTGCAACATATTCGGCAGAAAATAGCGTGATCAGATGACAACAGAACACTATTTGGCTGGCAGACACACAAGTAAATGAGTTTACAATGAAAAAGCAAGGTCTTCTTTGCAATAAATTATGCATGACCATCATATTTCCAATGTTTAACATAGAAAGAATGTAGCCAGCAACATTTCCTAATGTTTTGCTTAAAGTTAATCTTGCATTTAACCCCGTTCCGCTAGCGGAACCCCTCGCCAACAGCCAATGAAATTGCAGGGCGCCAAATACAAATCAACAGAAATCAGAAATCAAATTTCTCAAACATACAAGTATTAGGCACCATTTTAAAGATAAAATTCTCATCAATCCAGCCACAGTGTCTGATTTCAAAAATGCTTTACAGCGAAAGCTCCACAAACTATTATGTTAGATCACCACCAAGTCACAGAAAAACACAGCCATTTTTCCAGCCAAAGAGAGGAGTCACAAAAAACACAAATAGAGATGAAATTAATCACTAACCTTTGATGATCTTCATCAGATGACACTCATAGGACTTAATGTTACACAATACATGTATGTTTTGTTTGATAAAGTGCATATTTATATCCAAAAATCTAATTTTACATTGGTGTGTTATGTTCAGTAGTTCAAAAACATGCTGTGATTTTGCAGAGAGCCACATCAATTCACAGAAATACTCATTATAAATGTTTATGAAAATTCAAGTGTTATGCATGGAACTTTAGATACACTTCTCCTTAATGCAACCGCTGTGTCAGATTTAAAAAAAACTTTTTTTTAAAGACATAATCTGAGTAGGGCGCTCAGAGCCCAAACCAGCCAAAAGAAATATCTGCCATGTTGCACAGTCAACATTAGTCAGAAATAGCATTATAAATATTCACTTACCTTTGATGATCTTCATCAGAATTCACTCCCAGGAATCCCAGTTCCACAATAAATGTTTGATTTGATCGATAATGTTCATCGTTTATGTCCAAATAGCTTCTTTTGTTAGGGCTTTTGGTAAACAAATCCAAACGCGCGTTCAGGTCCAGCCGAACGTCGGATGAAAAGTTCAAAATGTATATTACAGATCGTAGAAACTTGTCAAACTAAGTATAGAATCAATCTTTAGGATGTTTTTATCATAAATGTTCAATAATGTTCAACCGGAGAATTCCATTGTCTGTAGAAAAGCAAAGGAACAGAAGATACCTCTCATGTGAGCGCGCGTGACTGAGATCGAGGCTGCTGCCAGACCTCTGACTCAATCCCTTCTCATCCGGCCCCTCTTCACAGGAGAAGCCTGAAACAACGTTCCAAAGACGGTTGACATCTAGTGGAAACCTTAGGAAGTGCAAAATTACCCATTTCTCACTGTGTATTCGATAGGAGCTGAGTTCAAAAACTACAAACCTCAGATTTTCCACTACCTGTTTGGATTTTTTCTCAGCTTTTTGCCTGCCATGAGTTCTGCTATAATCACAGACATCATTCAAACAGTTTTAGAAACTTCCGAGTGTTTTCTATCCAATACTAATAATACTATGCATATATTAGCATCTGGGACTGAGTAGGAGGCTGTTTACTCTGGGCACGCTATTCTTCCAAAAGTGAAAATGCTGCCCCGATCCCAAAAGAGTTAACCAAGAAAAGTACCAGAGAAAAGTAGCTACACATCAGCCAGAGCGCTGTCTTTTGATAGAATGCCCGTTCGTGAATTCTCATCCAAGTGGAGAAGTGCATCTCAAGCACACAATTTGTTTGATGTTGAGCAGAAATTACAATAAGAAGCATTTTAGATCTGTGTTTACAAAACACAGAAAGATATTTTTTATGCATTTTTTTTCCTGGGTGCAAAACAATTCTGCATTAAGGCGACCTCTAAGTTTAACTTACTAGTTATTTAAGTGGCTGAATTAATAAGGCCACGAAGTGTGTGTCTTATCATGTGTATGTGCCTCCCATAGTCTGGGGATTGGGGATTGTGGCAGAGACCTTTGGTGGCATATCTTGTGGTGCATGCATGGGTGTCCGAGCTGTTTGCTAGTAGTTTAAACAGACACCTTGGTGCATTCAGCATATCATCACTTCTCAAGTAGTGACAAAGTCAATCTCTCCTCCACTTTGAGCCATAAGAGATTTATATGCATATTATTCATGTTAGCTCTCCATGTACATTTAAGGGCTAGGCGTGCTGCCCTGTTCTAAGCCAATTTAAATTTTCCGAGGTCCCTCCGTGGCACCTGACCACACGACTGAATAGTAGTCCAGGTGCGACAAAACTAGAGCCTGTAGGACCTGCCCTGTTGATAGTGTTGTTAAGAAGGCGGCTTCCATTAACCTCTTGGTGTTAGGTGGCAGTATTTTCATTTTGGAGAAAAAAAACGTTCCCGTTTTAAACGGGATATTTGGTCAGGAAAAGATGCTAGAATATGCATATAATTGACAGCTTTGGATAGAAAACACTCTAATGTTTCCAAAACTGTAAAGATATTGTCTGTGAGTATAACAAAACTGATGTTGCAGGCGAAAGCCTGAGAAAAATCCAATCCGGAAGTGCCCCAGGTTTTGAAAGCGCTGCGTTCCAATGACTCCCTATTCAGCTGTGAATGTACCATCAACGAGCTTACGCTTTCTACGTATTCCCCAAGGTGTCTACAGCATTGTGACGTAGTTCTACGCATTTCTGTTGAAGAATAGCCATAGGCAGCCACATTGCGTAAGTGGTCACATGGTGGCTCCGAGAGAGATTCTCGGTAAAATACAGAGGTAGCCATTATTCCAATCTGTCCTAGTGAAAAACAAATTGTCCCAACGGATATATTATCAAATAGATATTAGGAAAACACCTTGAGGATGGATTCTAAACAACGTTTGCCATGTTTCTGTCGATATTATGGACCTAATTTGGAATATTTTTGGCGTTGTGGTGATCGCAATTTCCGGGCGATTTCTCAGCCAAACATGAAGAACAAACGGAGCTATTTCGCCTACAAAAATAATCTTTTGGGAGTCTCGTGAGTGAAAACATACGAAGTTCATCAAAGGTAAACGATTTCATTTGATTGCTTTTCTGATTTCTGTGACAAGTTTGCCTGCTGCTAGCAAGGCATAATGCTATGTTAGGCTATGATAAACTTACACAAATGCTTGTCTAGCATTGGCTGTAAAGCATATTTTGAAAATCTGAGATGACAGTGTGATTAACAAAAGGCTAAGCTGTGTTCCAATATATTTCACTTGTGATTTTCATGAATAGGAAGATTTTCTAGGAAGATTTATGTCCGTGGCGTTATGCTAATTAGTGTCAGATGATGATAACGGTCCCGATAACGGTCCCGTTCACGGGATGGGCGCCACTACAGGTTTAAGAACACATTCTGTGTTCTGTTAGACAGGTAACTCTTTGTCCACAATAAAGCAGGTGGTATAAAGCCATAACACATACATTTTCCCATCAGCAGACTATGATCGATAAGGTCAAAAGCCACACTGAAGTCTTAACAAAACAGCTCCCACAAACCTTTATCATCAATTTCTCTCAGCCAATCATCAGTCATTTGTAAGTGCTGTGCTTGTTGAATGTCCTTCCCTATAAGCTTGCTGAAAGTCTGTTGTCAATTTGTTTACAGTAAAATAGCATTTTATCTGGTCAAACGCAATTTTTTCAAAAAGTTTACTAAGAGTTGGTAACAGGATGATTGGTGGGATATTTAAGCCAGTAAAGTGGGCATTACTATTCTTGGGTAGCGGAATTACTTTTGCTTCCCCCAAGCCTGAGGGCACACACTTTCTAGTGGGCTTAGATTGAAGATATGGCAAATAGAAGTGGCAATATCATCCGCTATTATCTTCAGCAATTTTCCATCCAAGTAGTCTGACCCTGGTGGCTTGTCATTGTTGATAGACAACAACTTTTTCACTTCTTCCACGCTCACTTTACGGAATTCAAAATGACAATGCTTGTCTTTCATAATTTCATAATCAGTTATTCTTGGATGTGTAGTGTCAGCGTTTGTTGGTGGCATGTCATGCATAAGTTTGTTAATATTGCTAATTTAAAAAATCATTACAGTAATTGACAATATCAGTGAGTTTTGTGAAGAATGAGCCATCTGATTCAATGAATGAGGGAGCTGAGTTTGCCCTTTTGCCCAAAATTTCATTTAAGGTGCTCCAAAGCTTTTTATTGTCATTCTTTTTTTATAATTTATCTTTGTTTCATAGTATAGTTTCTTCTTCTTTTTATTCAGTTTCGACAACACGTCCAGCCTTGGCATTTCTGTAGATGTTATAACCATGTATTGTTACCACTGTATCATCAAAGGTATTATCTAAGTGAGTTTCCGGGATAGTCAGAATATGAATGTCATCTGTTACTAGCAAATTATTGATTTCATGAACTTTGTTTCATTATGCTACATATGTTAACGTGGGCTATTTTCTCACACTTTTCTGGTATGCTTGTTTGTTATCATTGCTTTACTGGTAAACTTAGCACAAGTAGACATGTTCATGTGATTTATGTTAGTGCAGGGTGAGCTGCACACAGTGGACTTCCTACTAGGGTACACCGCCTCAGTGCGAACAGTATAACTCTGGTTCATAGGCATATCATTACTGCATACAATATCTATAGGATCGGCAGAGGCATTCAGGGCAGTTAGAGGGACATAAATGAGGTTACTTACAATGTGTCTTCCAGCGCCCCTGGGATAATGTACATTTACTGACGCATTATGACAACTCAGCGACGCAATGGTAGGGATTAACTGAGACTGAACTGGGCTTGGTTCATTTGATAAGTCATTGTCTCAACGCAGCCTTATAATGCCGTGAAAGGATCCAGGAACCCACATTATTTGGGTGGATCCCATCCTCCTTATAAAACATGCTTTGTTTCAAGAAGGTATCAAAAAAATGTCAATAAATGTTACACTCACTGTGCTGCAATAGTCTCATAGCCTGTTATGGAGGGATAAAAGTCTGTTGAAACGTTCAATGCCATGATTTACGGAGCGCACAGGGCCAGATATTATGGGGTGTTTGTTGGTCAAGCAGAGATCCAATCAGTTCTTTAAAATCCATCTTCAGCTGCCCTTCATAATGTCATTGAATCCCACATGAACTATAATAGACTCAATTTCCTGATACAGGTTTAATATGTTTTGGAGAAGCTTATTGATGTACTCGTGCTCCTGGATAGCACAACGTTTTTGCTCCAGGGACTGAAATATTTCTCACCATTGAACAGCCCAATTTAACTGCCCGAGACGGGGATGGAGAAATCCGCTGATGCCTAGCCCTCACACAATTTGTGGAACCTTTCACGGGCCCACGAGAAGCAGAATAGCCTCGTCACAGATCCAGAGAGAAGGAGCCGAATACGATGACCAACCCACAGCTGGAGTCAGCGTAGTTGGAGTCAGCACAGCCATTGCAGACACAGGCAGTCTCAGTGATGAAGGCGCAGGTAGATCAGGCATCTTTGCATAGATTACATGCTTATTTACCTCACCGTCCCCAACCTACACAAACCCCTGCCCCCAATATAGCCATAGCGCTCCATTCATTCCTAAAGCCCATAAAATAACCTTGCTACTACTTCTTGTGTGCTTGGTGTGGGGCAGGAACTTTAGTTAATGATGAGGAATGTCATCTACAGTTCAGGCCCAGTTGTATTTGGGTCAACTCACTGCACCAGTGGTACTGTTGGGGCCGGGGCTGTAATCTTGGCTTAGCCAACAGACCAGACTCATCCCCTCGGTATCCGTCTAGTAATTGCATTCGAGAAATGCCAACATCTAGGGCTGCCAGTGTGTGGGGCGCTCCTCTCCTCGGGTGGTGCGATCGTCACACCTGTTGAGGCATATTTTTTTGGAAGGCAAGCTGTGAATTAGTTTTAAAAATAAAATAATTGAAAGCGGGTTAGAGTTGTTTGGCATATGGGCCTACTAATTTCAGTGTTTTATACTTTTGGATCAGACCTGTTCTTTGGTGCAGTTTTCTGATCATTGAGACTTTTTTTGCATGTTATTGTTCATGATTATGGTAAAAACACACCTATAAACATTTACGTGATTGTGAGTTGTATGCTGAATAAAAATGACCACCTGACAACATCAACCATATGAAATCGATATCTTTTCATAAAATAGAAATCTCACCATGTCGATAAAGGTATGAGGGTAGTGCTATGATGGTAATAAAGGTATGAGGGTAGTGCTATGACGGCAGTAAAGGTATGAGGGTAGTGCTGTGACGGTAATAAATGTATGAGAGTAGTGCTGTGATGGTAATAAAGGTATGAGGGTAGTGTTGTGACGGTAATAAAGGTATGAGGGTAGTGCTGTGATGGTAATAAAGGTATGAGAGTAGTGCTGTGATGGTAATAAAGGTATGAGGGTAGTGTTGTGACGGTAATAAAGGTATGAGGGTAGTGCTGTGACGGTAATAAAGGTATGAGGGTAGTGCTGTGACGGTAATAAAGGTATGAGAGTAGTGCTGTGATGGTAATAAAGGTATGAGGGTAGTGTTGTGATGGTAATAAAGGTATGAGGGTAGTGTTGTGACGGTAATAAAGGTATGAGGGTAGTGCTGTGACAATAATAAAAGGTATGAGGGTAGTGCTGTGACGGTAATAAAGGTATGAGGGTAGTGTTGTGACGGTAATAAAGGTATGAGTGTAGTGCTGTGACGGTAATAAAGGTATGAGGGTAGTATTGTGACAGTAATAAAGGTATGAGGGTAGTGCTGTGACAATAATAAAAGGTATGAGGGTAGTGCTGTGATGGTAATAAAGGTATGAGGGTAGTGCTGTGACGGTAATAAAGGTATGAGGGTAGTGTTGTGACGGTAATGAAGGTATGAGGGTACTGCTGTGACGGTATTAAAGGTATGAGGGTAGTGTTGTGACGGTAATAAAGGTATGAGGGTAGTGCTGTGACAATAATAAAAGGTATGAGGGTAGTGTTGTGACGGTAATAAAGGTATGAGGGTAGTGCTGTGACGGTAATAAAGGTATGAGGGTAGTGTTGTGACGGTAATAAAGGTATGAGGATAGTGCTGTGACAATAATAAAAGGTATGAGGGTAGTGCTGTGATGGTAATTGAATAACTATTTAACTGACATTATGGATGAAGACAGCCATGAAAATAAAATAACCTTTGAAGCCTTTTAAATAGGGCTACATTATTTTCATGTAGATAAATGTTACCAAATAGCGGGAGTCAAGATATCCTCCTCTTTCCAACTGTCCTTTTATGCTCCGGCATCTAATCTTCTAGATGTGCAGGGTTGTAGAAGCTCTAGACTATACCCAGTTAGCAATGAGGAATCGGCCCAGAAGCGGCCCTCTCACGGGGGGCCGGAACTGATTGAATCTGCCCAGAATCGGCATCAGGCCATTTCTGTCTACCAGAATTCAGCCGACTTTGCCGGGATCTTACCAGAATCCCCCCAGATTTTGTCATTTTAAATATTACTATTATACATTTAATTTCATTTCATACATACAAATTATACCCATCCACAAAAAAAATATTTTGTGTCGGATTTTGTGTTCGCTGCTCTGGCCCCCCAATGGTGGAACAAACTCCCTCACGACGCCAGGACAGCGGAGTCAATCACCACCTTCCGGAGACACCTGAAACCCCACCTCTTTAAGGAATACCTAGGATAGGATAAGTATTCCCTCTCACCCCCCTTTAAGATTTAGATGCACTATTGTAAAGTGACTGTTCCACTGGATGTCATAAAGTGAATGCACCAATTTGTAAGTCGCTCTGGATAAGAGCGTCTGCTAAATGACCTAAATGTAATGTAAATGTAAATGTAAAGGAAACACAGGCATGCATGTGCCTGGTCTACCACAGGAGTCGCTACAGCGCGATGGGACAAGGACATCCTGGCCAGCCAAACCCTCCCCTAACTCTAACGACGCTGGGCCAATTGTGCGTCCCCTCATGGGTCTCCCGGTCGCGGCCGGCACGGGTCTCGAACCATCATCTGTAGCAACACAGTTTGCACTGCAATGCAGTGTCTTAGACCGCTGCTCCACTCGGGAGGCTCCATCCACAAAGCTTTAAATGCTTATCAATTGCCTTGCAGAAAGTATCAAAATACTAAAATACTACACAGTACTCTTAAAGAATTTAATTTAAATGTTAGTTGTATTTTTTAATCACAGAAACAATGAGAAAATAAATAATGAAATGTTAATTATATAATGCAGCCTGTGTAATCATCTGCCAGAGAGTAGACCCAATCAACCGAGCCCCAAGTAGTACATTTGGGCCAGATAAATCACACCGGAATCAGTCCGAGCCCCAAGTAGTACATTTGGGCCATATACCTCACAGCGGAATCAGTCCGAGCCCCAAGTAGTACATTTGGGCCAGATAACTCACACCGGAATCGGCTTGAGCTTAATCCCGACTCCTAGCCATAAGTAATACTGCAAAAGGCGGCCCAGACTCAGGCCACATGACATCAGCCGAGTCTGACTCTCAGCCGGAATCGGCCCAGATCCACTGTGCTAGCAGGGTAGACTATTTTTTGATATGTGGACTCTTTTATACAATGCACGTTTTCATTGCTTGCTAGGAAATAAATAATTTGGTCTTCTTATAAAAATGGTTGGATGTGTATGACTATTCATTAATTATTCAACAGCAGTCGACAAGGTTGTTCTGGCTCTGATGCCAACAGTAAAATGTGCTACTGTTGTGTCAAATGAACAATACACCAATCCTATCCAACCAGGCATGGTATAATTTGATAAGAAATCTTTTCTTAATTTATAGACTAATCAATGTTGCTACCATGCTGTTTTTTCATGTGTTGCTGCCATGCTATGTTGTTGTCTTAGGTCTCTCTTTATTTATTGTTGTGGTGTTTCTCTTGTCGTGGTGTTTGTGTTGTCCTATATTTTTATTTTGTTGTCCTGTATTTATTTATTAATCCCAGCCCCCGTCCCTGCAGGAGTCCTAATGGTAGACTGTCATTGTAAATATGAATGTGTTCTTAACTGACTTGCCTAGTTAAATAAAGATGAAATAAATGTAATTATTATTATTTACATTTTATTTTAAATACGCCGATAAATAGGCTATGGACATGTTGCGTTTATTTGTTTCTATTTTAATTATTGTCAATTTCATTATCATAATATTGCATAGTTGTCTCTCTCCCCATTATTACTTTCCTTGTCAATTCATTATCTTATAGCCTACTTTAAGGTAGACCTAGATTTTTTTATTCATTTTAAGGAAAGGAGAAATATTTGCTCGTCTCTGACATACGCTGGTGGCTTTGACTGACAGGTTATTTTTCGTGAATGTGCATGTGAAAGTTTCCTAAAGTACACTCTTAGAAAAAGAGTTGCTATCTAGAACCTAAAAAGGGTTCTTCGGCTGTCCCGTAGGAGAACTCTTTAAAGAACCCTTTTTGGTTCCATAGAACCCTTTTGGTTCTAGGTAGAACCCTTTTGGTTTCAGGTAGGACCCTTTACATAGAGGCGTCTACATGGAACCCAAAAGAGTTCTACGTGGAACCAAAAAGGGTTCTGCTATGAGGACAGCTTAAGAACCCTTTTGGAAACCTTTTTTTCTAAGAGTTTAGCCTGTCTGGACTCTGTCCCTTTAATAAGAATCAAATGATCCTGATTGACCTATTTTCAGTAAAGGCCCTTTCCCACCCAGTCCGCTATTTTCATCCAAATAATAATACAAAAAAATATGAGCATGTCATGTTTACCATGCCGTTTACACCAATTTGCAAATTTTTCACATTCAAAAATAACCTGTTGACCAATAGAAAGTGTTATCTGGAATACTGCCACTGACAGGTCTGTGGGTTCGTTGTGAGAATTCATGAATTTCTCTCTGCCTGTTTTTTACATTCGCAATTTAGTCAATGTGATCATATCACACCAGAGCTAGGCTACACATCGCTCTCGCCATTCGAACTTCCCCGCCAGTTCATTGCCAACTCTGTAGCCTATTTATTAGCCAATCAGCAATCAAGAGGATCGATCAATGCTTCTCTCCTCGAATAGGCATAGGCCTATTAGTAAAAAGAAAAAACATTGCTCAAAATAAGTTTCAAACTATATTGCTGTTCATTCTATATGCAGTATATACAGGCTACTCGTTCAAGAGCTAGAGAAGGGGGGAAGAGAGGCCAGTGGAGTTGCCAGCAGAGATGTGTGAATTTCTCAAAAAGGGAACAGTGAAGAAGATGAGAAATGTGCAAGTTAGAAACAAATTAATATTATATGAATGTATCATTCGTACAGCCTATATATTATTGGCCTGCTAAAGTGAATCTAGGCAACCCCAAAAGACTGAGAAAAATAAGTGGTTGAACGGATTTAGATAAAGCACTAATTCAAATGTAGTGTCAACATAACCACCCACCGCTTAACTAAAATAAATCAACGTCTGACCATTAGGCTATGGACAGGTTGACCATTAGGCTATGGACAGGTTGACCATTAGGCTATGGACAGGCTGATCATTAGGCTATGGACAGGTTGACCATTAGGCTATAGACAGGTTGACCATTAGGCTATGGACAGGCTGATCATTAGGCTATGGACAGGTTGACCATTAGGCTATGGACAGGCTGATCATTAGGCTATGGACAGGTTGACCATTAGGCTATGGACAGGACAGGTTGACCATTAGGCTATGGATAGGTTGATCATTAGGCTGTGGACAGGCTGATCATTAGGCTATAGACAGGTTGATCATTAGGCTATGGACAGGTTGATCATTAGGCTATGGACAGGTTGATCATTAGGCTATGGACAGGCTGATCATTAGGCTATGGACAGGTTGATCATTAGGCTATGGACAGGTTGATCATTAGGCTATGGACAGGCTGATCATTAGGCTATGGACAGGTTGACCATTAGGCTATGGACAGGCTGATCATTAGGCTATGGACAGGTTGATCATTAGGCTATGGACAGGCTGATCATTAGGCTATGGACAGGCTAATCATTAGGCTATGGACACGTTGATCATTAGGCTATGGACAGGCTGATCATTAGGCTATGGACAGGTTGCGTGCCATATATCCCTCTTAAAACTTTTCTCATCAATTTATCTGATAGGTTACATTGATTTAGCATTATCCTGTAATGTAGACTATTTGATACCCTACAGAAAGGAATTAAAGCTAAGGCATGGTTTTGAATACATTTTTGGGAAAGAACAAATGTGATTTGTCTGAGTGAGATGTCCTGCAGGCGGCTTTGATTGATGGGTCCTTTAGGTGGGTGGGTGTGCGTGTAGGAGTTCAGTAACTCTCTATGTCAATTCAGAAAATTTCCTAAATTAGGCATAGCCTGTCTGGACTGCATCTCTTTAAAAAGGTTTTTTGTCTTGTTGCAGGGTCAGCATATGTGTGAGGAATGATGACAAGTGCCAGTTTTGAGTTTCCTCTCTTATTAAATGGGGTGCAACTGAATGAATCATGAAATGCGAATTGTCCTGAAAAGTGGAGGGAGAAATGTTGTTTTTTTTCTTCGAAATTCCTCTCCAATTTGACATTTCTTAATTTGTATACTAGACTAACATTTAGAGGTATTATCTTAAATAATAATAATGAAATGCTACGGATAATAACGGAGTGTAATAATAGTGACGTTGCAGAGAAAAGCCACGCGTTCCTTTTGTCTGATATCCACCAATCCTACTTTAGGCCAGGATGAAACCAATTGAATCTGGATTAAAATCCACAACTAAAGAATTATAATCTGGGTCAATGAAACAGGCTCCATAATCAGGTACCCCTCTAAAATAAACACAGAACACATTTTGGAGCCCCACACTGTATCAAAATAACTCAAACTTCTCTTCTAAATGTTAATCAACATCATGCCGAAGCATCGGCACCCTAACTGCACCTTGTTCTTTGGCGAGTTGCCGCCCTTCAGAATGTCAATGTCGGCTCTCAGAACAACCCGCCAACAACAAGGGCCGCTTTGTAAAGTGGCCGTCTGGCCACAGGGGAACTCTCCAGCGGGGTTAGTGTGGCTGCGTGTTCTCCTCTACAGACAGGTGTCGTCAGCTTTCCGTAAACGCAGGCCGGTCGAGCTGACAGAATGATGGAGAGTTGCAGTGGAGGGAGACAAAGATGCTTCTTGTGTGCAGGTTTGCGTCAAGTGCGAAATCCAAACATACTCAACAGTTTCCTTCCAGCCTGACCTTCATGTTCACCGTTTGGTCTGGCGGGAGAGGCAAGAGGACCAAAACATGCCCTTCTAGTCCTTCAGAGGGGTGTGGTCTCAATCAAGTTACCTTGTAGATTAAGGATAAACAAACTGGCCACGGACACCAATAGACATTATTAGCGTAGCAGTATATAGCTTTTTTTTTAGACTTTGGACATTTTATAGCATACTGTTGAAACATTGAAAGACTTCAAATCCATTTTGAAATGGAGGGTTGGAGGATATACATGTCTCATTTGTTAACACTGGGTTCTGAGTATGTGTATCCTGCAAATGGATCTTGCTGTAATCTGTTGTAGTAATGTGCAGCAGCATTTTCCAGATGAATGGAAGCTCCCTATCAAGACTTCGGCAGCAATTTAGTTAAATGTGCCTCCTCCAGTAGGACCCTATCAAATCAAATTTTATTGGTCACATTCACATATTTAGCAGATGTTATTGCGGATGTAGCGAAATGCTTGTGTTCCTAGCTCCAACAGTTCAGTAGTATCTAACAAGTAATATCTAACAGTTTCACAACATATACCCAAAATACACATATATCTAAGTAAGGAATGGATGAAGAATATATACATACAGTGGGGCAAAAAAGTATTTAGTCAGCCACCAATTGTGCAAGTTCTCCCACTTAACAAGATGAGAGAGGCCTGCAATTTTCATCATAGGTACACTTCAACTATGACAGTCAAAATTAGAAGAAAAAAATCCTGAAAATCACATTGTATGATTTTTTATGAATTTATTTGCAAATTATGGTGGAAAATAAGTATTTGGTCAATAACAAAAGTTTATCTCAATACTTTATCATTTTACCAACAAAGGGTATATAACAGAGGTCAAACGTTTTCTGTAAGTCTTCACAAGGTTTTCACACACTGTTGCTGGTATTTTGGCCCATTCCTCCATGCAGATCTCCTCTAGAGCAGTGATGTTTTGGGGCTGTTGCTGGGCAACACGGACTTTCAACTCCCTCCAAAGATTTTCTATGGGGTTGAGATCTGGAGACTGGCTAGGCCACTCCAGGACCTTGAAATGCTCAGCCACGTTTCATCTTCAATGCCCTTGCTGATGGAAGGAGGTTTTCACTCAAAATCTCACGATACATGGCCCCATTCATTCTTTCCTTTACACAGATCAGACTTCCTGGTCCCTTTGTAGAAAAACAGCCCCAACGCATGATGTTTCCACCCCCATGCTTCACAGTAGGTATGGTGTTCTTTGGATGCAACTCAGCATTCTTTGTCCTCCAAACACAACGAGTTGAGTTTTTACCAACAAGTTCTATTTTGGTTTCATCTGACCATGGAGTTTGGAGTGTGACTGTTTGAGGTTGTGGACAGGTGTCTTTTATACTGATAACAAGTTCAAACAGGTGCCATTATACAGGTAACGAGTGGAGGACAGAGGAGCCTCTTAAAGACGAAGTTATAGGTCTGTGAGAGCCAGAAATCTTGCTTGTTTGTAGGTGACCAAATACTTATTTCCACCATAATTTGCAATAAATTCATAAAAAATCCTACAATGTGATCTTCTGGATTTTTTTTCAAATTTTGTCTCTCATAGTTGAAGTGTACCTATGATGAAAATTACAGACCTCTCTCATCTTTTTAAGTGGGAGAACTTGCACAATTGGTGGCTGACTAAATACTTTTTTGCCCCACTGTATACACTACATTTCAAAAGTTTTAGAACACCTACTCATTCAAGGGTTTTTCTTTATTTCTTACTATTTTTTACATTATAGAATAATAGTGAAGACATCAAAAACATGAAATAACACATATGGAATCATGTAGAAACCAAAAAAGTGTTAAACAAATAAAAATATATTTAATTTTTTGAGATTCGACAAATAGCCACTCTTTGCCTTGGTGACAGCTTTGCACACTCATGGCATTCTCTCAACCAGCTTCATGAGGTAGTCACCTGTACTACATTTCAATGAACAGGTGTGCCTTGTTAAAAGTGAATTTGTCGAATGTCTTCCCTTCTTAATGCGTTTGAGCCAATCTTGTGTTGTGACAAGGTAGGGGTGGTACACAGAAGATAGCCCTATTTGGTAAAAGAGCAAGTCCATATTATGGCAAGAACAGCTCAAATAAGCAAAGAAAAAGGAAAGGCCCACAAACACAGGTGGGAAAAAGGCTGCCTAAGTATGATTCCCAATCAGAGACAACAATAGACAGCATAAAGTCCAGTGAAGTTCTTTGAGCGCCGTCGTGGTATCCGCTTGGGGAGGGATATAGACCGCTGTGACTATTATTGATGAAAATTATCTCGGGAGATAGTACTGTCGGCATTTGATCGTGAGATATTCTATGTCGGGTGAACAGAAGGACTTGAGTTCCTGTATGTGATCACAGTTACACCATAAGTCGTTAATCGTAAAGCATATACCTCCACCCTTCTGCTTCCCGGAGAGATGTTTGTTCCTGTCGGCACGATGTACTGAGATCCCAACTGGCTTTACAGAGTCAGACAGTATATCTCAAGAGGGCCATGTTTCCGTGAAGCAGAGTATGTTACAATCCCTGGTGTCTCTTTGAAAAGCAACGCTCGCCTTGAGCTCATCAATTTCATTGTCCAGAGATGAGACATTAGCGAGTAAAATACTCAGGAGCGGTGGGTGGTGGGTATGCTTCCTAAATCGGACTAGAAGACCGCCTCTGTCACGTTCTGACCTTAGTTCTGTTATTATATCTTTGTTTTAGTATGGTCAGGGCGTGAGCTGGGTGGGTTGTCTATGTTTGCTTTTCTATAATTTGGGATTTCTGTGTTCGGCCCAGTATGGTTCTCAATCAGGGGCAGATGTCCCTGATTGAGAATCATACTTAGGTAGCCTGGTTTCACTTTTGATTTGTGGGTGTTTCTTTTCCGTGTTTGTGTTTGAGCCACACGGGACTGTTTCGTTTGTTTCACGTTGTTGTTTTGTATTTTTGTCGTGTTCAGTTTTTCTTATTAAATTATGGACACTTACCACGCCGCAAATTGGTCCGATCTATCTTACTCCTCATCAGAGGAAGACGACGAACATGACAGCCTCGAGTACCTCTTCTCCGTCGGTGTTGCTTTGCGTCAGCCTCTGGAGTATGTTCAATTGCTCTGGGGAGAGCAAACAAAGGATCCGCTTGTAAGCCTGGTCGTAATGCTGGAAGTTCTGGTGAATTATCGCCGCTCTAATATCCAAAAGTTCTTCCCGGCTGTATGTAATGACATAAAACAATTCCTGAGCTAATAACGTAAAAAATAGTCCATAAACAAACAAAATACTGCAGAGTTCCTTGAGAGCTAGTCACCATGCTGCCATCTCTGTCGGCGCCATCATGTGAGGTTCCGCTCTGAAGCTGATTTACACTTCCCCAGCTCTAATGAAAGCTAATCCTGTGTCATGGCATGGGGGGAGACAGGCCTCCACATGACACCACAACTAGGGAACTAACATCTTCTTCAGTGGCTGTCAGTCAGCTGGCTAGGCTTTTTAGGGCATGAGATGCTACAGTGCAGGAGATCATGCCACACTTAGCAACTAGCAAGTTTCAATGTCATGTCATGAGATGACTAGTGTCATGGGCTAAGAGTTCCGAAGACTTCTGAGTTTGGGATGTCACTGCTCTCTAGAGGGTTGCTGAAGTCATGGTAAGGGTTTTTGCGACATGCTCGTCTAGTACCCTCGTAAAACTGACCATCCTACCGATCCTCGACTTTGGTGATGTCATCTATAAAATAGCCTCCAACACTCTATTCAACAAACTGGATGCAGTCTATCACAGTGCCATCCGTTTTGTCACCAAAGCCCCATACACTACCCACCATTGCGACCTGTACACTCTCGTTGCTTGGCCCTCACGTCATACTCGTCGCCAAACCCACTGGCTACAGGTTATCTACAAGTCTCTGCTAGGTAAAGCCCCGCCTTCTCTCAGCTCACTGGTCACTATAGCAGCACCCACTCATAGCACGCGCTCCAGCAGGTATATCTCACTGGTCACCCCCAAAGCCAATTCCTCTTTTGGTCGTCTTTCCTTCCAGTTCTCTGCTGCCAATGACTGGAACGAACTGCAAAAATCTCTGAAGCTGGAGACTCATATCTCCCTCACTAGCTTTAAGCACCAGCTGTCAGAGCAGCTCACAGATCACTGCACCTGTACATAGATGGGCTGTTTACCTACCTCATCCCCATACTGTATTTATTTATCTTGCTTCTTTGCACCCCAGTATCTCTACTTGCACATTCATCTTCTGCACATCTACCATTCCAGTGTTTTAATTGCTATATTGTAATTACTTCGCCACCATGGCCTATTTATTACCTTAACTCCCTAATCTTACCTCATTTGCACTCACTGTATATAGACTTTTTTTTGTTTTATTTTGTTCTACTGTATTATTGACTGTATGTTTTGTTTATTCCATGTGTAATTCTGTATTGTATGTGTCGAATTGCTATGCTTTATCTTGGCCAGGTCGCAGTTGCTAATGAGAACTTGTTCTCAACTAGCCTACCTGGTTAAATAAAGGTGAAACAGTATCTGTGATTGGTGATGGATTTGTCTCAGAGGGCAGAATTTGCTATATTTTTGGGGGAACGACAGAGTAGATAGCAGTCAAATGCATTCACCATCATTTCAAGACAGGAAACATGGGTAAGTATTTGTAAAGTAGGGGTCTTGAAAAGGTGGTCTGTGTGTGTGGACTGTGGAGATCTGGGGAGGCTCAGGAGTACTCCAAGTGAAAACAGAACACTGTTTGAGAGAGGTCGGGACTGCTGCATGTTTAGCTAAAGAGCAGCTCTGGTCTGGATCGCAGAGTTCTGAACCGACCTTGGTAGAATCAGCCTTCAGCTCGTATCTTTTAACATGATTTCAATTCATGACTTAAGAAATGGAATAATTTATTGAATCAACCAACATTTTTCAAAGTGGCTTTCTGAGCCCACCAATGGGAGAGTTCTTCACTCTCCCATTGAGATGGTGAGTCACTGTACGTTAAACAATGCTAATGAGAAGATCTATTCATGTCGATATGGTGCTTCTCATACGAGCATTTAGTCTGCGTGAGGCAGTCTGCGTCAAAGGCTGTCTGTCATTGAATAGTCGATAGTCAGTCAGAGAGAGTGGGTGCTTTGACAGATTGACAGGCCTTCACCAGCATACTGATTTCCCCAGCCCCCTCCAGTTCCCTCCATGTTCTCATTGACGTATTGTGGCGTCCCACTGGTCCTCTCGGCTGGCCCTGACTAATCCTTGCCCTACGCCCCTCCCCCCTATCCCCTGCATGGCCGACGCCATCCACCATCCGCCAGGCAGCTGTGAATTGGCCGGGTCCCCACTGGCCACTCATCGATCCTCCTCTACTGCCTCCAATGCGCCGACACATGCCAGCCACCAGCAGCACACTGTGGGCCAGGAGCCAATGCAGGAAGGGGACATCCTGAGAGAAGGCGATAGAGAGAGAGAGAGAGAGGGAGGTAGACCACCCATCCGCCCAAGCTCGTCGGGAATTGGGAAACCACACGTTACATACATATGCCCCTCTCTTTTCACAGTTTACACGTGTTTTGATTTCCATGTTGCCACAAAGCCCCAGCGTGACCTTTACATCTGTCGAATGAGGACAATCAGTTTGCTCATTACTCAATCTCCTACAGCCCTCTGAAAAGTGCTTTAAATGCTATTGTCTTAGCGATACGGGCGGACTCGATAGTTGTTTTGGAACCAGCTACTGTCTCTCACTGTCACTTTATACACATAGTGTCATTCAAAGGAAAGAAGCTCCCACACACTGCACTTTCAAAGTATCATGTTTATTTTGATGCTGTACCATACAGCTGTAGGATCTTAATTTGATCACCATGTTGCAGTTGAACTTTTATGCAATGCAGGAAATGTTAACTTGTAGCGTATTTGAGGTTTAAAAAGCCTTTCCCTTATGAAAGATGTATCAACCCCTACAACAATTTCCATTAACTCCCTAGAGACGATTGATGCACCGGTGTGTCAATATAAGTAACATGATAAAAAAAATCCCCATCAAAATCCTTCAGTTTAAGCCAAAGATCATTTTTTTGCATTGGATGCGTCTCAATCCACCACATCCACAAGTTGCACTTCTGCATCTGCAGTGAAATGTGGCAGAGCCAGAGCTGTGTTTATCAGACCATGAGTCATGTTTGGAAAAGTGGAGTAAGGAGTGCGAGAAGTTTGTCAAGGCAAAGGCTACTTCAGAAATGTTGCTGGTGGCTTGTTCAGCACGTGAAGCATGGGAGAACTGAAAGCAACATGCCGTCTTCACCAAAGGATGAGGTATGTTGTTCTATTTTCTATTGTAGTCTAACGAAAAGAGTACCCATATTTTGCTAACAATAGCTCGGCAGCTAGCGCTAGCTACTTGGCTGACTAGAGGCTAGCTAGCCTAGCAGAATACTCATCCAGAGAAAGCAAGCCAATCAACTAAACTAATGATCTTTACAACTTTTTATGAAACACAATTTTGTTAGAGAAAGAAAATCATAAGCTTCCCACATTGGTAACACCAAAGTCATATTTGGTTGCAAGGTCCAGCTTGTCAAAATGTTGCAAACATTTGAACAGAGTTGAGTAGCTAGGCCAGGCCTACTTAATAACTCTGCTCAAACATTTCCAACAGTCTAGTGTAGTCTCGGTTAATGAAATGTAATGTTCATTCATGTTTTGGATATGTGTACTAAATAGCCCTCTACTTTCTAAATTGTTCAAGGCACAAACGTCAGTGAATGGAGACAGCACCTGTTTTTTGTTGCCTGTTCACCGGCCCAGTAGTAGCAAGGGTGTGAGAAGAAGGTAGAAAAGAGCTGCAGACTCAGCTCGACACGTCACTCGCAAAGGCATTGCAAATGAATGAAGACAGATCTCAAGAACGCCATGCACCGAGCTTGTCCCAGACGTAAATAAATACAGATAATTTCAGAATCTTCTCCTTTACACTCTTCTGTTGTCCCCCCAGGGGCCTGGCACCTAGAGCTGATTACATGGATGAACTCTCACCAAAAACTCTGGGAGGAATTTGATCACCAGCTGTATGAGTTTGTGCATGACTTCAAGAAGAGGACATGGACCACAGTGAAATGAACACGTTCTGTTGTTTTTCAGACATCTCAGCAGTCGAACATTAGACCCTTTTGTTGTTTACATGTCTGTTCATAGCAGACACTGTTGTACAGAAATATTTATAACACTGACATTTTATTCCATAGACACTTGTTTACATGTCTGTTCTCAGCAGACACTTTTGTACTGTGGTTTACTTTCAGAAGAAAGAATAAAGGTTTATTTTTGTGTGCTGAAAAAGCTCCGTTGGCATTTCTTCATATATAAATGTGTTTCAATGCATTATATTTGAACATCAAGTGCTGACAACATTGAGAAGAGCTGTGTGCCACAGTCTCTCTAAATGACTGCACACATCAGTTTCATTTTATTAACAAGATTAAAACTATACATTTTGTACAAAGTACTTTGGTTCACATTACACACAAAGAACTGAGTCTGTGTGTCCATCAAGAGGTGTGTGTCAGCAGACCAAAGAAAGGCCTATTCTGCATGATTGTCTGGCCTTGGGTTGTTGTCCTCTCCTAACTGTCATGCAGGTGAAAGAGGACCCAAAAGCGACTTGGCGAAAACAGAGTCTTTAATCCAGTAAAGTAAATACAAACAAAAAACACAATTTTCACTCGAAATGACGAGGACAAACTGGAGACTCGATCTTGAACAGCAGGTGAACAGCGGGTTGCCTCGGGAAGGCACTTGAACCAGACAGACTCAGACACCTGCTCACCACGCAGCATCTGAGGAAAACACGACACGACAGGGCGATACACAAACACAGCACGGTGAATTCTAGACAAGGAACCGACAGGACAGGAACGGAACACAAAGGAAGAAATAGGGACTCTAATCAGGGGAAAGGATCGGGAACAGGTGTGGGAAGACTAAATGATTGATTAGGGGAATAGGAACAGCTGGGAGCAGGAACGGAACGATAGAGAGAAGAGAGAGCGAGAGAGTGAGAGAGGGAGGGGGAGAGAGAGGGATAGAAAGAGGGAAAGAACCTAATAAGACCAGCAGAGGGAAACGAATAGAATGGGAAGCACAGGGACAAGACAAGATAATAAATGACAAAACATGACAGTACCCCCCACTCACCGAGCGCCTCCTGGCGCACTCGAGGAGGAATCCTGGCGGCAACGGAGGAAATCATCAATGAGTGAACGGTCCAGCACGTCCCGAGACGGAACCCAACTCCTCTCCTCAGGACCGTAACCCTCCCAATCCACTAAGTATTGGTGACCCCGTCCCGAGAACGCATGTCCATGATCTTATGTACCTTGTAAATAGGTGCGCTCTCGACAAGGACGGGAGGGGGAGGGAAGACGAACGGGGGTGCGAAGAAAGGGCTTAACACAGGAGACATGGAAGACAGGATGGACGCGACGAAGATGTCGCGGAAGAAGCAGTCGCACAGCGACAGGATTGACGACCTGGGAGACACGGAACGGACCAATGAACCGCGGAGTCAACTTACGAGAAGCTGTCGTAAGAGGAAGGTTGCGAGTGGAAAGCCACACTCTCTGGCCGCAACAATACCTTGGACTCTTAATCCTGCGTTTATTGGCGGCTCTCACAGTCTGTGCCCTGTAATGGCAAAGTGCAGACCTCACCCTCCTCCAGGTGCGCTCACAACGTTGGACAAACGCTTGAGCGGAGGGAACGCTGGACTCGGCAAGCTGGGATGAGAACAGAGGAGGCTGGTAACCCAGACTACTCTGAAACGGAGATAACCCGGTAGCAGACGAAGGAAGCGAATTGTGAGCGTATTCTGCCCAGGGGAGCTGTTCTGCCCAAGACGCAGGGTTTCTGAAAGAAAGGCTGCGTAGTATGCGACCAATCGTCTGATTGGCCCTCTCTGCTTGACCGTTAGACTGGGGATGAAACCCGGAAGAGAGACTGACGGACGCACCAATCAAACGACAGAACTCCCTCCAAAACTGTGACGTGAATTGCGGGCCTCTGTCTGAAACGGCGTCTAACGGGAGGCCATGAATCCTGAATACATTCTCGATAATGATTTGTGCCGTCTCCTTAGCGGAAGGAAGTTTAGCGAGGGGAATGAAATGTGCCGCCTTAGAGAACCTATCGACAACCGTAAGAATCACAGTCTTCCCCGCAGACAAAGGCAGACCGGTAATGAAGTCTAGGGCGATGTGAGACCATGGTCGAGAAGGAATGGGGAGCGGTCTGAGACGACCGGCAGGAGGAGAGTTACCCGACTTAGTCTGCGCGCAGTCCGAACAAGCAGCCACGAAACGGCGCGTGTCACGCTCCTGAGTCGGCCACCAAAGCGCTGGCGAATAGACGCAAGAGTGCCTCGAACACCGGGATGACCAGCTAACTTGGCAGAGTGAGCCCACTGAAGAACAGCCAGACGAGTGGAAACAGGAACGAAAAGGAGGTTACTAGGACAAGCGCGCGGCGACGCAGTGTGCGTGAGTGCTTGCTTAACCTGTCTTTCAATTCCCCAGACTGTTAACCCGACAACACGCCCATAAGGAAGAATCCCCTCGGGATCAGTAGAAGCCACAGAAGAACTAAACAGACGGGATAAGGCATCAGGCTTGGTGTTCTTGCTACCCGGACGGTAAGAAATCACAAACTCGAAACGAGCGAAAAACAACGCCCAACGAGCTTGACGGGCATTAAGTCGTTTGGCAGAACGGATGTACTCAAGGTTCTTATGGTCTGTCCAAACGACAAAAGGAACGGTCGCCCCCTCCAACCACTGTCGCCATTCGCCTAGGGCTAAGCGGATGGCGAGCAGTTCACGGTTACCCACATCATAGTTGCGCTCAGATGGCGACAGGCGATGAGAAAAATAAGCGCAAGGATGAACCTTATCGTCAGACTGGAAGCGCTGGGATAGAATGGCTCCCACGCCTACCTCTGAAGCGTCAACCTCGACAATGAATTGTCTAGTGACGTCAGGAGTAACGAGGATAGGAGCGGACGTAAAACGTTCTTTTAGAAGATCAAAAGCTCCCTGGGCGGAACCGGACCACTTAAAACACGTCTTGACAGAAGTAAGAGCTGTGAGAGGGGCAGCAACTTGACCGAAATTACGAATGAAACGCCGATAGAAATTAGCGAAACCTAAAAAGCGCTGCAACTCGACACGTGACCTTGGAACGGGCCAATCACTGACAGCTTGGACCTTAGCGGAATCCATCTGAATGCCTTCAGCGGAAATAACGGAACCGAGAAAAGTAACGGAGGAGACATGAAAAGAGCACTTCTCAGACTTTACGTAGAGACAATTCTCTAAAAGGCGCTGTAGAACACGTCGAACGTGCTGAACATGAATCTCGAGTGACGGAGAAAAAATCAGGATATCGTCAAGATAGACAAAAACAAAGATGTTCAGCATGTCTCTCAGAACATCATTAACTAATGCCTGAAAAACAGCTGGCGCATTGGCGAGACCAAACGGCAGAACCCGGTACTCAAAATGCCCTAACGGAGTGTTAAACGCCATTTTCCACTCGTCCCCCTCTCTGATGCGCACGAGATGGTAAGCGTTACGAAGGTCCAACTTAGTAAAGCACCTGGCTCCCTGCAGAATCTCGAAGGCTGATGACATAAGGGGAAGCGGATAACGATTCTTAACCGTTATGTCATTCAGCCCTCGATAATCCACGCAGGGGCGCAGAGTACCGTCCTTCTTCTTAACAAAAAGAACCCCGCCCCGGCCGGAGAGGAAGAAGGCACTATGGTACCGGCGTCAAGAGACACAGACAAATAATCCTCGAGAGCCTTACGTTCGGGAGCCGACAGAGAGTATAGTCTACCCCGAGGAGGAGTGGTCCCCGGAAGGAGATCAATACTACAATCATACGACCGGTGAGGAGGAAGGGAGTTGGCTCGGGACCGACTGAAGACCGTGCGCAGATCATGATATTCCTCCGGCACTCCTGTCAAATCGCCAGGTTCCTCCTGAGAAGTAGGGACAGAAGAAACGGGAGGGATGGCAGACATTAAACACTTCACATGACAAGAAACGTTCCAGGATAGGATAGAATTACTAGACCAATTAATAGAAGGATTATGACATACTAGCCAGGGATGACCCAAAACAACAGGTGTAAACGGTGAACGAAAAATCAAAAAAGAAATAGTCTCACTGTGGTTACCAGATACTGTGAGGGTTAAAGGTAGTGTCTCAAATCTGATACTGGAAGATGACTACCATCTAAGGCGAACATGGGCGTAGGCTTCTCTAACTCTCTGAAAGGAATGTCATGTTTCCGAACCCATGCTTCGTCCATGAAACAACCCTCAGCCCCAGAGTCTATCAAGGCACTACATGTAGCACCCGAACCGGTCCAGCGTAGATGGACCGACAAAGTAGTACAGGATCTTGATGGAGAGACTTGAGTAGTTGCGCTCACCTGTAGCCCTCCGCTTACAGATGAGCTCTGGCTTTTACTGGACATGAATTAACAAAATGTCCAGCAACTCCGCAATAGAGGCACAGGCGGTTGGTGATCCTCCGTTCCCTCTCCTTAGTCGAGATGCGAATCCCTCCCAGCTGCATGGGCTCAGACTCTGAGCCAGAGGAGGAGATGGTTGCGATGCGGAGCAGGGAAACACCGTTGATGCGAGCTCTCTTCCACGAGCCCGGTGACGAAGATCTACCCGTCGTTCTATGCGGATGGCGAGAGCAATCAAAGAGTCCACATCTGAAGGAACCTCCCGGGAGAGAATCTCATCCTTAACCACTGCGTGGAGTCCCTCCAGAAAACGAGCGAGCAGCGCCGGCTCGTTCCACTCACTAGAGGCAGCAAGAGTGCGAAACTCAATAGAATAATCCGTTATGGACCGTTCACCTTGGCATAAGGAAGCCAGGGCCCTAGAAGCCTCCCTACCAAAAACTGAACGGTCAAAAACCCGAATCATCTCCTCTTTAAAGTTCTGGAACTTGTTAGAGCAATCAGCCCTTGCCTCCCAGATAGCTGTGCCCCATTCTCGAGCCCGGCCAGTAAGGAGTGAAATGACGTAAGCAACCCGAGCTCTCTCTCTAGAGTATGTGTTGGGTTGGAGAGAGAACACAATCTCACACTGCGTGAGAAAGGAGCGGCACTCAGTGGGCTGCCCGGAGTAGCAAGGTGGGTTATTAACCCTAGGTTCTGGAGGCTCGGCAGGCCAGGAAGTAACAGGTGGCACGAGACGTAGACTCTGGAACTGTCCAGAGAGGTCGGAAACCTGAGCGGCCAGGTTCTCCACGGCATGGCGAGCAGCAGACAATTCCTGCTCGTGTCTGCCGAGCATGGCTCCTTGGATCTCGACGGCAGTGTAACGAGCGTCTGAAGTCGCTGGGTCCATTCCTTGGTCGGTTCCTTCTGTCATGCAGGTGAAAGAGGACCCAAAAGCGACTTGGCGAAAACAGAGTCTTTAATCCAGTAAAGTAAATACAAACAAAAAACACAATTTTCACTCGAAATGACGAGGACAAACTGGAGACTCGATCTTGAACAGCAGGTGAACAGCGGGTTGCCTCGGGAAGGCACTTGAACCAGACAGACTCAGACACCTGCTCAACACGCAGCATCTGAGGAAAACACGACACGACAGGGCGATACACAAACACAGCACGGTGAATTCTAGACAAGGAACCGACAGGACAGGAACGGAACACAAAGGAAGAAATAGGGACTCTAATCAGGGGAAAGGATCGGGAACAGGTGTGGGAAGACTAAATGATTGATTAGGGGAATAGGAACAGCTGGGAGCAGGAACGGAACGATAGAGAGAAGAGAGAGCGAGAGAGTGAGAGAGGGAGGGGGAGAGAGAGGGATAGAAAGAGGGAAAGAACCTAATAAGACCAGCAGAGGGAAACGAATAGAATGGGAAGCACAGGGACAAGACAAGATAATAAATGACAAAACATGACACTAACAAGGTCTTCCTGACATGGCACACGACTGGGGGCAGAGGAAGTCGTTTAACTTGCAAGCGTTGTCACGAGAGGGTCCCCCTGCCACAAGCCTCCATGTTGGTAGTTGCCAGAAGGGAGGGGTGTCTCAGCAAAAGTGTGAGGCGCATATCTTGTGTTTGGCTCATGAGCTTCCTCCGTTGAAGGCCAAACATGCCCGTAGCCTTTTTCAGGGGTACACTTGATTGGACGACCAGGAATCCTCATCCTTGCAGCCAGGTTTCCTAATTAATTCGGACTCTCCGACAACGAGAGTGGCGGTAGTTCCATCATTAAGATGGACACCTGTCAGTGAGGTAACAAGAACATGTCAAATATACAGTACCAGTCAAAAGTTGACACACCTACTCATTCAAGGTTTTTCTTTTTTACCTAGAACACATTGTAGACTAATATTGAAGACAAACTATGAAATAACACATGGAATCATGTAAGTGTCAACAAATATTCCTTATGAAGCTGGTTGAGAGAACGCCAAGAGTGTGCAAAGCTGTCATCAAGGCAAAGGGTGGCTACTTTCAAGAATCTTATATATTTTGAATTGTTGAACACTTTTTTGGTTACTGCATAATTCCATGTGTCATTTCAGAGTTTCGAGGTCTTCTATTATTCTACAATGTAGAAAATATTAAAAATGAAGAAAAACCCTTGAATGGGTAGGTGTGCCCCCCCCATCCCCCAAAAAACACCATATAATTTTCCAAAAGCCTTGAAAAACAAATGGCATTTCTCATATAGAGGTGCATACATGTATGCAGTAACAAGGGAAATTAGAAACAAAAAGTATATTATCAACATACCTGGACAAGGGCGCATGAGATTCTCATGCAGGGGGAAAGCTGCATCTCCCAGGAAAACATAGGACTTGGCATTGTGGTACCTGGCAGGACAGCTGGCAGTGGTAAATCGAGGGTCTTTTGCACCAGTTTGGACCCGAAAGAACTCTTGAAACACTCCACCATAGCTCTCTTGGCCGTATGTCCCTACATCCACCATTGTGAACCATCTTCTCTGTCTCCGTATCGCACCTATTATATGTGTTGCTGGGTACATAAAATCTAGTAGATCCCAGGCAATTCGCACAACTTCCATTTTCTCATAAGTCAAATGTCTCTGTGTACGCTTTTATTCTCCCACACTTGTTTTCGTGGTTTGGGTGTGTCGTCACTTCCTTGCTTGGCCGTAGATGATTATTACCAGCTCATCGCCCTCTACTGTCCTGGGGTAATATTGCCACTTTCCCTTTTTTTCCTCTTTTTTTTTTACAAGTGAACATCTTTTTTGTTAGTTTGGTTCACCTAGCTGTCTTCGACTAGCCGCCAGCCAAACTGAAGCATGCTGACGACTTTAGGAGGACCTGTAGGAGCCCTGTGTGTGAGAGCTTTCTGAGTACTATAGTTGTAGGTGTCTCCTTCAGAAGCAATTTTTCTGCTTGGGTTTATAATGTTCTTTCAGCATTATTGTCAAAATGGAGTAATTGGCATAGCCTTGTTCTGTTCTCTGTTCTGTTCTGTTCTGGTTCTGAAATCTGTTCTCTACCTACATAACACTCAAAATATCCCAATTTATGTTGTTAAATTCAAAAGAATACTAGATAAAAATTGCTGACACCATTCAAACTAATGAGGGATCAGAACTTTGAAGCCAATTATCTCAGAATGATCTTTTTGCAGAACCTTAGAGTCCCATGCTCTCGCCATCTCAGTCCAAACCACCATAGATATCTCACAATGTGACATGGCACTGTAGGAGGTCTCTAGAGTTATTAGGACCTAGGAACCCTATGTGTGTGAACTCTAAGCACTATCTCATATAAATCATCTCCGTTCAAAAAACAGTTTTTGCTATGGTGGATAAAAGATCAGGCCGAGCCGTGCTGCTCTGTTTCCGTGGCAACCCCTTTACAATTTTTTTATACATTTTTCTATGATGTGATTTAAGTCTGTTTTTTTTTCTTGCAATTGTGTGTACCATGGGGAGTGTAGAGGGGTTATTCAGTCCCCCGACTGTGTACACAGAGGCGGCAGGAGCCTTGTGGTTAGAGCGTTGGGCCCGTAACAAAAAGGTTGCTAAATCGAATCCCCGAGCTGACAAGGTAAAAATCTGTAGTTCTACCCCTGAACAAGGCAGTTAACCCACTGTTCCTAGGCTGTCATTGTAAATAAGAATTTGTTCTTAACGGACTTGCCTAGTTAAATAAAAGGTTTTTAAAAATACTGTGGGTATTAAAATATGATTTTGTAGATTAACTAATATAAACAGCCCATAGGGAAATACCCCAGGGATGAAAAATGATTAAATATTAAGATAATTGAAAATGCAACACTGTAAACGTGGAGTAGTTATTTAAAAAATCAATTGAACACTGGTTTCATTTTCATTGCAGACTAGAATTCTCACCTGAGTAATGCGTGTGCTTTTTCAGAAATATTTTATCAGAACATTCTATGAACTGGAGTAGAAGTCACTCACCAAGGATCTTGTGACCTGAAAACATGATGAACTACTAAAATATGCTTGTCCTTACAGAGGGGTTAGATTTTGACGGTGACCATTTGGACTCTCTTCAACTAGCAGCTCTCCTCTTTACCCTAACTTTGCATTCTCCACTTTGGACCAGAGTGCCAGGGGCACCAACCGTATGTGTGTGTGTGTGACTGTGACTGCCGCCCCTGGGTCCACCACTACACCACATTCAGTTTATATCCCCCTGTCTCTAAATCTTCCTCACTGCTTTTCAAATACAGGCAGCTCAATTCAAGGCTGAGCCTGTGGTACTCAGGCACTAGCTTCAAAACCTTGTTCTGCTAAGGGTCTTGTCCCAAACCAGCTTCCCTCCTACTAACGCATGCTAAAGAGGCACAGACAAATGTGACCGACCGGCTCGATTCAGCTATATGTAGCAAAAATATATATATTTTTTATTTTTTACATTGGATAAAAGTAGACTCAGAGCTAGAAAATGGTATGTCATACCCTACAGTTGAGGAACAATGGGAAAGTAATTCTGCTTTTAAAGTTGATAAATTTGTAACCTCACTTTTGAGAAAATGGCCCTTGGTACCTACTGTTTTGGTACCTACTGGAGAGCTCTTTGTCTACACCCATTCAGCATCGTTTACACCCTTTTAAGCTTTAGCCCCACCCATCTCTTTAAGGATTCACATTTGACACTATGTACTAAACAAGCAAAGATTTCAAGACTAAGTTCTGCGTTATACTACGGGTCTGTTCGTAAATTTAATCTGGAGTGCCAGAGTGTGTTCTGTGCGTTCGTAAACTCAGAGCGTTGTCAGATTGGCTGTTCGTAAATTCATAGTTTTTCGTTCTCGGAGCAGTCAGGCCACACACTGGACGCTCTGGTCTAAAAGTAGGGTTGATCCGAGCGTTCTGACCTAACAGCAGCAGTCAAGCACTCAAGCTAACTGGTTAACGTTGGCTAGCTACTTCCTGACGCAAATGAGAGAACAGCTCACTTTGACCATTTTACTCACCCTAGCAGAGCTGCTTAGACTGTTTTTATGTTATCCAGAGCGTTGGTGACTGCAACTGTGCTGCTGGCAACATTTTAATGCTTTTTTGCCAAGATTTACTGACACCGGGCCATATTCAACGTGTGTTGAGCGTTACTAAATTCATCAGGTATTCTGACAAATTTACCAGTTACGTCTATCGACATTCGTCGCAGTGACATCATGAACATTATATTGAAATAGTTACTTCCATAGTGGAATCTTTTGTTTAGACATGTAGCTAGGTAGCTAGACAATTAACCACAATCCCAACTCAGAATATTACTACCCTGCATGAATCTGCAGGAAGCTAACCAACCAGGTTCAATGTTAGCTAGCTAACATTGGGCTATAACTAGCAATGCAAATGGCTCTGAGATAGAAATAATATTACTACACAGATCATACACGTAACGTTAGCTAGCTAACTAACAGTACACTAACTTAAAATGAAAACTACTTTCTGACTAAATTTGAAATGTATAATATATCTGGAGATGTAGCTAGCTAGACTCTCTTACCAATATACAGTGCCTTGCGAAAGTATTCGGCCCCCTTGAACTTTGCAACCTTTTGCCACATTTCAGGCTTCAAACATAAAGATATAAAACTGTATTTTTTGTGAAGAATCAACAACAAGTGGGACACAATCATGAAGTGGAACGACATTTATTGGATATTTCAAACTTTTTTAACAAATCAAAAACTGAAAAATTGGGCGTGCAAAATTATTCAGCCCCTTTACTTTCAGTGCAGCAAACTCTCTCCAGAAGTTCAGTGAGGATCTCTGAATGATCCAATGTTGACCTAAATGACTAATGATGATGAATACAATCCACCTGTGTGTAATCAAGTCTCCGTATAAATGCACCTGCACTGTGATAGTCTCAGTGGTCCGTTAAAAGCGCAGAGAGCATCATGAAGAACAAGGGACACACCAGGCAGGTCCAAGATACTGTTGTGAAGAAGTTGAAAGCCGGATTTGGATACAAAAAGATTTCCCAAGCTTTAAACATCCCAAGGAGCACTGTGCAAGCGATAATATTGAAATGGAAGGAGTATCAGACCACTGCAAATCCACCAAGACCTGGCCGTCCCTCTAAACTTTCAGCTCATACAAGGAGAAGACTGATCAGAGATGCAGCCAAGAGGCCCACGATCACTCTGGATGAACTGCAGAGATCTACAGCTGAGGTGGGAGACTCTGTCCATAGAACAACAATCAGTCGTATATTGCACAAATCTGGCCTTTATGGAAGAGTGGCAAGAAGAAAGCCATTTCTTAAAGATATCCATAAAAAAGTGTCGTTTAAAGTTTGCCACAAGCCACCTGGGAGACACACCAAACATGTGGAAGAAGGTGCTCTGGTCAGATGAAACCAAAATGTAACTTTTTGGCAACAATGCAACACAGCTCATCACCCTGAACACACCATCCCCACTGTCAAACATGGTGGTGGCAGCATCATGGTTTGGGCCTGCTTTTCTTCAGCAGGGACAGGGAAGATGGTTAAAATTGATGGGAAGATGGATGGAGCCAAATACAGGACCATTCTGGAAGAAAACCTGATGGAGTCTGCAAAAGACCTGAGACTGGGACGGAGATTTGTCTTCCAACAAGACAATGATCCAAAACATAAAGCAAAATCTACAATGGAATGGTTCAAAAATAAACATATCCAGGTGTTAGAATGGCCAAGTCAAAGTCCAGACCTGAATCCAATCGGGAATCTGTGGAAAGAACTGAAAACTGCTGTTCACAAATGCTCTCCATCCAACCTCACTGAGCTCGAGCTGTTTTGCAAGGAGGAATGGGGAAAAATGTCAGTCTCTCGATGTGCAAAACAGATAGAGACAAACCCCAAGCGACTTACAGCTGTAATCGCAGCAAAAGGTGGCGCTACAAAGTATTAACTTAAGGGGGCTGAATAATTTTGCACGCCCAATTTTTCAGTTTTTGATTCGTTAAAAAAGTTTGAAATATCCAATAAATGTCGTTCCACTTCAGGATTGTGTCCCACTTGTTGATTCTTCACAAAAAAATACAGTTTTATAACTTTATATTTGAAGCCTGAAATGTGGCAAAAGGTCGCAAAGTTCAAGGGGGCCGAATACTTTCGCAAGGCACTGTAGATATTTAAAAAAAGTTTAAGTTCAAATGGCGCCCCTGTAAAGTAGTGACCTACGCCTATTTTCCTGAAACGAGTCACAAATTTCTGAATGACCGGGGCAGAAGCCTAAACTCCTCCAACGCTGACAAAAACACATTTGGTTGTCATGCCTGCCATTGTTCTGGTGCCTCATCTCCATATTCCACAATATAGAAAAACCAGAACTGTTTCCTCATTCCCGGTAGTGTCAGTGGGTTTAAATTATGTCGGTGTTAGAGTGGGTAACAGATTGTAGTCTACCATTTAGTATTGACCAGTGCAGCTTCATTAGAAAGCTTGTTCAGTCTCAGAAATTTGTGGATTTCAAGCCGCAGATCTTCATACGACTTCCTGAAAGGATGTGTGGTTGATTCAACACGAGACCAGATAATTGGTCAAGAAAACCCTGTGTGGGAACCACTGAGAGAAATTATTGAAAGTTGGCCAGTAGAGAGGAGGCTAGAGAAAGGAGTTGGTAGCCCAGGCTGACTTTGTCAGAAATAGGATTTTTGGTGGGATTACTATTCCTGTCTGACTCTGGCTTTCTTTGCTTTCGAATCATCCCTAAATGAAGTTGGCAACCATAATCCCAGACTTAAATGTTCTTTTAATCCCCTGTCCATATTATAATATTGCAGAGCCTTGCATGCTGCTGCAAAGGGACCATAGGCGGGTTTTAAATATGGAGGGCTCACCCTCAAATTTATTACGCCTTAATTGTATCTGAAGATTGCATCTCCTAGGCAGAGTGCTGACTTATGAATTATTGATGGGCAGCTTTTTAGCCATTGTAAATGGGGGGGGCTCTATTGAGAAGTAGCGCAAATGCAGTTTGAGGCGTTCCGTAGGGAAACTAGGCTAATATATCCAGGGTGTGTCCCAAATGTCACTCTATTCCCTATGTAGGCCCTGTCCAAAAGAAATGCACTATGTAGGAGATAGGGTGCCATTTGGGACGCAGTCTGTGTGTCTCCATCGACACACAGATGTTACAAACTTGAGCTATGGGTGAAGTGTTTCAACAGAAGTGTCAGAAGGGAGAGACTAATATTCAGCATCTTTGGATGTGGCAGAAAACATTGTCCATATAAACTGTATAGAATTTTGTGGGGGAACCAGAAGTTCTAGTTGGTGTTCTAAGTTTGGAATGCCTCTTCCATCCCTTTCGTCTCCCAAATAACCTGACATGTTTGAACCCTTTCAACATTTTCTACCAATTACCCAGTAGCATACGGTCTTCTCTTCTCCATCTCATTGTGGTTATGTAATTTAATTAGTAAGCACTGTCTGATAATGTTGTTTTGGGAATGAGATGCACCCTCTTTGTATCCTGTTCAACACTTGGCAATTCTGCTCCAAATATACTGGAAACCCAACTCCGCTGAGAGCCTTTTTATGGGAATATGTTGAGAGATGGGAAGGGTTTTTTGAGTGCTGGTTTGCATGTCCCTCCTTGGTTGTAGTCACGCTGAATAGAGGTGATTTTTTCTTTGAGGAACGGCAGCGTTCTTCTCTCAGTTATTGAGTCATGTCTTGGTTCATGGCCTCCATAGTTTTCTTTTGTAGGAACCATTCAAACAACAGTTCAGTCATGATTCATAATGGGGTTAAACATTTGTCCCCCCACTTGAAATATTGTCTATGAATGTCAGACTATTGGAGGATAATCAATATTGCTGTTCTTAGCCGCCATTATCGTTGACTATGTCTTCTTCGCTGCACTTCTGTCACACACTCTTTTCTCTCCTGTTCTTCCTCTTTCTGGTGGTCATGCAGAGACTGGGGGCAGTGAAAGTGCTGGTGTGGTAACTTGTCTCAGTCTGTAGATGGGTAGTGCCAGCCAAATCCTCACCCACACTCTGAGGGTAGTGCCCTGTTTGTGCACTGTCATCCATTTTCCCAGGTCAAATCCCATAGTGGATTGAAAGGCACTGTGCTCTGCAAGATTTCATTGTGAAATCCTTTAGATGCCAAAACACTTGAATTTAAGCATTTGTTTATCAACTTTTGTTTTCTGAGATTATATTTTTGTTCAGTATAATATACAAATGCAACATGTAAAGTGTTGGTCCCATGTTTCATGGGTTGTGCCCACCACCCAGGACAATGGATCGGATCCCAGCCGGCGAACCAAAACAACGACGCCGTAAAAGGGGCAGACGAAGCGGTCTTCTGGTCAGGCTCTGGAGATGGGCACATGGCGCACCGCTCCCGAGCATACTACTCGCCAAATTCCAGTCTCTTGACAACAAGGTAGATGAAATCCGAGCAAGGGTAGCATTCCAGAGAGACATAAGAGACTAATGTTCTTTGCTTCACGGAAACATGGTACAGCCAGCTGGTTTCTTCGCGCATTGCGCCGACAGAAACAAACATCTTTCTGGTAAGAAGAGGGGCGGGGGGTATGCCTTATGATTAACGAGACGTGGTGTGATCATAACAACATACAGGAACTCAAGTCCTTCCGTTCACCGGACATAGAATACCACACAATCAAATGTCGACCGCATTATCTACCAAGAGAATTCTCATTGATTATAATCACAGCCGCATATATTCCCCCCCAAGCAGACACATAGATGGCCCTGAACGAACTTTATTTGACTCTATGTGAACTGGAAACCACATATCCTGAGGCTGCATTCATTGTAGCTAGGGATTTTAACAAGGCTAATCTGAAAACAAGACTCCCTAAATTCTATCAGCATATTGATTGTGCTACCAGGGCTGGTGAAACCCTGGATCATTGTTGTTCCAACTTCCGCAACGCATATAAGGCCCTCCCCCACCCTCCTTTCAGAAAATCTGACCACGACACCATTTTGTTGCTTCCAGCCTATAGACAGAAACTAAAACAGCAAGCTCCTGCGCTCAGGTCTGTTCAATGCTGGTCTGACCAATCTGATTCCACGCTTCAAGATTGATTCGATCACGTGGATTGGGATATGTTCTGCATTGCGTCAAACAACAACATTGACGAATACACTGATTCGGTGAGCGAGTTCATTAGCAAGTGCATTGGCGACGTCGTACCCACAGCAACTATTAAAACATTCCCCAACCAGAAAGGGTAGATTGATGGCAGCATTCGCGCAAAACTGAAAGCGCGAACCACTGCTTTTAACCAGGGCAAGGTGACCGGAAACATGACCAAATACAAAACAGTGTAGCTATTCCTTCCACAAGGCAATCAAACAAGCTAAGCGTCAGTATAGAGACAAAGTAGAGTCGCAATTCAACGGCTCAGACACAAGAGGTATGTGGCAGGGTCTACAGTCAATCATGGATTACAAAAAGAAAACCAGCCCCGTCGCAGACGGATGTCTTGCTCTCAGACAGACTAAACAACTTCTTTGCTTGCTTTGAGGACAACACAGTGCCACTGACACAGCCAGCTACCAAAACCTGCGGACTCTCCTTCCCTGCAGCTGACGTGAGTAAAACATTTAAAACGTGTTAACCCTCGCAAGGCTGCAGGCCAAGACGGCATTCCCAGCCGCGTCCTCAGAGCATGTGCAGACCAGCTGGCTGGTGTGTTTACGGACATATTCAATCAATCCTTATCCCAGTCTGCTGTTCTCACATGCTTCAAGAGGGCCACCATTGTTCCTGTTCCCAAGAAAGCTAAGGTAACTGAGCTAAACGACTACTGCCTCGTAGCACTCACTTCCGTCATCATGAAGTGCTTTGAGAGACTAGTCAAGGACCATATCACCTCCACGCCAACCTGACACCCTAGACCCACTCCAATTTTCTTACCGCCCCAATAGGTCCACAGACGACGCAATCGCAACCACACTGCACACTGCCCTAACTCATGTGGACAAGAGGAATACCTATGTGAGAATGCTGTTCATCAACTATGGGTCAGCATTTAACACCATAGTACCCTCCAAACTCGTCATCAAGCTCGAGACCCTGGGTCTCGACTAGAGGTCGACCGATTATGATTTTTCAACGCCGATACCGATAATTGGAGGATCAGAAAAGCCGATACCGATTAATCGGCCGTTTAACAAATAATGTATTTGTAATAATGACAATTACAACAATACTGAATGAACACTTATTTTAACTTAATATAATACATCAAAAAAATCTATTTAGCCTCAAATAAATAGTGAAACATGTTCCAATTTGGTTTAAATAATGCAAAAACAAAGTGTTGGAGAAGTAAAAGTGCAATATGTGCCATGTAAGAAAGCTAACGTTTGAGTTCCTTGCTCAGAACATGAGAACATATGAAAGTTGATGGTTCCTTTTAACATGAGACATCAATATTCCAAGGTAAGAGGTTTTAGGTTGTAGTTAATATAGTATTTATAGGACTATTTCGCTCTACACCATTTGTATTTCATATACCTTTGACTATTGGATGTTCTTATAGGCACTATAGTATTGCCAGTATAACCTGGGCTCGAACCAGGAACACATCGACAACAGCCACACTGAAGCAGCGTTACCCATCGCTCCACAAAAGCCGCAGCCCTTGCAGACGGGAATAACTACTCCAAGTCTCAGAGCGAGTGACGTTTGAAACGCTATTGGCGCACACCAAGCTAACTAGCTAGCCATTTCACATCAGTTACACCAGCCATTAGGCTGATAGGTTTGAAGTCATAAATAGCGCTGTGCTTGCGAAGAGCTGCTGGCAAAACGCACGAAAGTTCTGTTTGAATGAATGCTTACGAGCCTGCTGCTGCCTACCATCGCTCAGTCAGACTGCTCTATCAAATCATAGACTTAATTATAACACACAGAAATACGAGCCATTCACGATCATTTCAGTGAAATATGGAACCATTCGGTATTTTATCTAACGGGTGGAATCCCTAAGTCTAAATATTCTTGTTACATTGCACAACCTTCAATGCTATGTCATAATTCTGTCAAATAATTTCGCCCTATTCTGGCAAATTAATTCTGCCCAAACTGTTGCATATACCCCGACTCTGCGTGCAATGACCGCAAGAGAAATGACACAATTTCACCTGCTTAATATTGCCTGCTAACCTGGATTTCTTTTAGCTAAATATGCAGGTTTAAAATATATATACTTCTGTGTATTGATTTTAAGAAAGTCATTGATGTTTATGGTTAGGTACAGTCGTCCAAAGATTGTGCTTTTTTCGCAAATGCGCTTTTGTTAAATCATCCCCCAGCGTTGCATCGATTATATGCAACGCAGGACACGCTAGATAAACGATTAATGTCATCAACAATGTGCAGATATAACTAGTGATTATGATAGATTGTTTTTTATAAGATAAGTTTAATGCTAGCTAGCTACTTACTTTGGCTTCTACTGCATTCGCGTAACAGGCAGGCTCCTCGTGGAGTGCAATGAGAGGCAGGTGGTTAGAGCGTTTGACTAGTTAACTGTCAAGTTGCAAGATTGGATCCCCTGAGCTGACAAGGTGAAAATCTGTCGTTCAGAACAAGGCAGTTAACCCACCGTTCCTAGGCCGTCATTGAAAATAAGAATGTGTTTTTAACTGACTTGGCTAGTTAAATACAGGTATTTAAAAAACGTAATATATATATATTTTTTAAATCTGCAAAATCAGTCCAAAAATACAGATTTCTGTTGTTATGAAAACTTGAAATCGGCCCCAATTAATCGGCCATTCCGATTAATCGGTCAACCTCTACCCCACCCTGGGTACTGGTCTTCCTGACGGGCCGCCCCCAGGTGGTGAGGGTCGAGACCCCACAAGGGTGCGTTCTGAGCCCTCTCCTGTACTCCCTGTTCACCCACGACTGCGTGGCCATGCACGCCTCCAGCTCAATCATCAAGTTTGCAGACGACAGTACAGTGGTAGGCTTGATTACCAACAACGACGAGACGGCCTACAGGGAGGAGGTAAGGGCCCTCGGAGTGTGGTGTCAGGAAAATAACCTCACACTCAACGTCAACAAAACAAAGGAGATGATCGTGGACTTCAGGAAACAGCAGAGGGAGCAACCCACATATCCACATTGACGGGACAGTAGTGGAGAGGGTAGTATGTTTTAAGTTCCTCTGCGTACACATCACAGACAAACTGAATTGGTCCACCCACACAGACAGTGTGGTGAAGAAGGCGCAGCAGCGTCTCTTCAAACTCAGGAGGCTGAAGAAATTTGGCTTGTCACCAAAAGCACTCAAACTTTTACAGATGCGCAATCAAGGTCGGGCTGTATCACCACCTGGTACGGCAACTGCTCCGCCCCCAAACGTAAGGCTCTCCAGATGGTAGTGAGGTCTGCACAACGCATCACTGGGTGTAAACTACCTGCCCTCCAGGATACCTACACCACCCGATGTCACAGGAAGACCATAAAGATCATCAAGGACAACAACCACCTGAGCCACTGCCTGTTCACCCCGCTATCATCCAGAAGGCGAGGTCAGTACAGGTGCATCAAAGCAGGGACCGAGAGACTGAAAACAGCTTCTATCTCAAGGCCATCAGACTGTTAAACAGCCACCACTAACATTGAGTGGCTGCTGCCATACATGTTAAACATGTATCACTAGCCACTTTAAACAATGCCACTTAATATAATGTTTACATACCCTACATTACTCATCTCATTGTATATACTGTACTCGATACCATCTACTGCATCTTGCCTATGCCGTTCTGTACCATCACTCATATATCTTTGTGTACATATTCTTCATCACTTTACACTTGTGTGTATCATGTAGCTGTTGTGAAATTGTTAGGTTAGATTATTCGTTGGTTATTACTGCACTGTCGGAACTAGAAGCACAAGCATTTCGCTGCACTCGCATTAACATCTGCTAACCATGTGTATGTGACAAATACAATTTGATTTGCTTTGATTTTGATTTGAAAAGGGTAGGGAGGGAGGTGTAGACATCTGGTCCATGTTCAGTAGGGCAGAACATTCTTATTGGACAGGTTCAGATATTTCAGTTTAATGTGGAAGAACTGGGGGGGGGGTTCTCCCATTGCGTGTCTAGTACTGAGCATGAACGCTGAATGTTGCTCATTTAATCATTTCAAGTACTGACAAACCCCTGTATTTTAGAAAAAGGAAAATGTACTGCTTGGACTGATCATAAAGCTAAAAAGCATTCTTTGTACATACAATATATAATCTACTGTTACGGCAGAATCATTTGTTTGTTCCATTCATTATTTTATTCTACAGATGAAAAACAGTTCAGTCTGCCTCCCATATGAATGATGTGCTCTATAGTCGTTGCTTTGGGAGCAAATGATCCTCACGGGTCTCTCCTATGGGGCTTGTACAGAACTATTGCTGAGCTCCTGGGAAAATGAACCGAGGAAAGATCTGGCCCTGTGGGAAATCTATTTTTCCCCACGGGGCCAGATGATCGAGTCCCACTATGTTATGTCGATCAAGACTCTTCCCCCCTCAAGACGTGTATGTTATGTGTCTCACTGTGTGCACTGAAATGTGGTGAGCTTGGGCCATATTTACTGAGTAATGTAGGTTACATGCATAGAGATCCTTTAATTGACATTCTATATGTAATTATATGGCTACATATGCATCAATTTATATAGTATAGGGGTTCTGGAGAAGAAAGCAGTTTGAGCAGTTAGAGATGTTGAAATATTCTAGGAACAACTACATATTCAGCATCATGTAATTGGAACATATACCACTTAAAGGGGAAATCAGTAGCTGCTACATCCATTTTTGGACTTATAAATTAATGATATGTACTAGGCTTGGGAGAGGTATCCAGATTGTAATACCGTCCTTGTGCCATACCGGGATATTCCGCGCTGAACACAAGGGATGCTGTTTTCAAAACCCACTGATACTCTGTAATCCGAAGGTTAGCAATGTATATTTTATGACCTAAACTATACAAGTAACTAAAAAAATGCTACTCACAGTTTGCTGCACGCATAAAACAAATATTAGCATTGCTCTTGATCCAGGAGGGGATTGTCTGCTGTCACATAGTGAATGCTTGATTTTGTAAAAAGCTAACCACTTAGCTAGATAGTTAACTAGCTACTGAATTAGCCAACCAAATGCACAACTGCAGAGCATTTAACACATTTTAGACAGTTAACTTGCAAACATTTAGTTGTGAATTCCATACTCTTAATTAGATCACCTGGCGCATTCGGCACAAAAGTGAGTGACAACGAACACCATGTGACTGGGGACTACTGTATGCTTCATAATAACGTGACAGGTGAAATGAAGAAAGCAATGTTCTTTATCTCCTAACGTATTGCACAAGCTGACTGCAGGTATTTACTTCAAAAGTAGCTACAAATATTCAAAATGTATTAAAACATGTCCAATATATTGTTTCAACCTTATTGATGGTATTGGAAAAACCATCCCGTGGATTTATCTAAATAACCCGGTATATACGGTATACTGCCAAGCCCAATATGTACCCATTGATTATTGAAGTACTGTATACATGCCTCATGAGCTAGGATCAACTGATGTACCCCATCAGAACCTAATGTTTGTAAACAAAGTAAATGTAAAGAAACATTAAATAGCCTTAAAACATGGTTCATTCTCAAATTTGTATATCATGGACAGTCAGTCCTTGGATCCATAGCTCTGTCTATGAATTTGAGAGTGGTTACATTTCCCCATCCCTCAAACTTTTTACTAAAACAGGGGTGGGGATCTGCTTTGTTATTGTTTCTACTGCTGAGTGTCGCTTTAAAGGCCAGTTGGAGAGCAGTACTTTAGTTCATTAAGGTAGTGAAAGTAGCAGAGAGGTAATGTAGTGAAAGTAGTAGAGGTACTCTAGTGAACGTAGTAAAGATTTTAGGTAGTGAAAGTAGCAGAGAGGTAATGTAGTGAAAGTAGAAAGAGTTTGCAGTGAAGTAGCAGAGAGGTAATGTACTGTAGCGAAAGTTGCAAAGGCAATGTAGTGAAAGTAGCAGAGGTTATGTAGTGAAGTAGCAGAGGTTATGTAGTGAAAGTAGCAGTGTTTATGAGGTGAAAGTAGGTAATGTACTGTAGTGAAAGTAGCAGGAAGGTAATGTAGTGAAAGTAGAAGAGGTAATGTAGTGAAAGTAGAAGAGAGGCAATTTACTGTAGCGAAAGTAGCAGAGAGGTAATGGAGTGGAAGTAGTCATCTGACTAATGTCATTATAGAGCTCTAGACAAGAAATCTTGCAGCTTTGATTTTTTTTTATTGGCCAAAAATGTCAATTACTCTTATGTGCTGTAATATAATAATGCATTGCAATTTCAATTTGCTGAAAACTGTCCGGTATCCTTCACATGACTTCAGACTATTGAGATGTACGCCAAGTGTCATGCATCACAATTTATGCACCAGTGATCCGCCAGTCTTCCATCCTGTCTTCTGATTAATCATTATTCTGCAACGTCATTAAACTCCTACCTTAGAGCTGAAGTGATTGTTACACAATGTGAAAAGTGCCGACCTCTAGTGTAACCAACATGGCTTCCTGTAATCAGCCTTTTGAATGATACTTTTCATCCGTGGAAAGGAATTAGTTACTGTTCCCTGGAGTGCCTCAAATAATGCATGAGGGGGAGATAGATAATGCATTCAAAATACATGAGGGGGTGTCGTTTGAATAATGCATAGTATTAATTTGCTACGCAAGCGGGAGATGGATAGCGTTTCTATCTAATGGTGGAAATGGCTCTGATTGGAGCAATGGCTCTTAAGCATGCCTGTTGCTTTCCTGAGTTTAAACTGTTATTGGTCTTCTTACCAATTAAGCACCTACTTTTTCAATGATTGCCAAAAGCCATTTTCTACTCCCATAGTCCCACTGCATTGTGATGGGAGAAATATCCATCAGGAGAAAAGATACTCATAGCACTTAAAGTTAGGCAAATGAGATTTGACGGCAACAACAGCATTGTCCTCCAGAGCAACAGGCCAGTCTCTTGGTCCAGTAGATTATTGTCTTGAAAGCTGACTGCTCGTGAACAGGGGACTGAATCCTGGGGTTGGTCTATTTTACTTAAACGTGAGGGTTAAAAAAAGCCAGGGCAAGACAAGTTTGGTGGGTTGATTGGTGCTGGAGAAATGAGGTGTGATCCTTGATGGTCCTTCACTGAATTAATTAATTACTGTACCTAATGTACAATATCAAATGATCCATTTTCATTGAATTTCCCCTTTAAGTCGTGGTGAAAGGGCATGTTCAGGCTTCTCATGAATGCAGACCAATTTCGCTCCTTCTAGACTAGCTGGCAGAGCAGCAATTGCCTAGTTACATGGCGGGGGGCTGAGTAATGATGAAATGAATTAAAGCTATCAGCTAATGGAGCCCAGTTTTGAGTCATACTTAGTAATCAGCCAGGCAACCATGCAAGCAGGCAACCAGGCAGGCGTACAGGCAGGCAACCAGGCAGGCAAGCAGGCAGGCAGGCTCGACCAACTCAGTCTGCTGTACTCTCACAGTTCTGAAGTGCTGGAACACAGAAGTGTGTGCCATTCTGAATGACAGTCTTCGAAATTGAAATATGCACTAATTAATTGGATATAAAAAAAACTTCTGAATCAACTATCGAGGTGGATTAAGAAAGGACAGGATTGATAATTAGAAATGGGCAATACATAAAAGACAGAGACTTCAATTTCAATCATCATAAAGTATGTCAAAAGCAGTTAGTTAGGCCAACATTAAATCAGTTGCCAATGATTGGGGGTGGGGGTTCATCATTGGGGGGGGATCCATACAGTTACATAACACAATATTATTTTGGGATGATATTATATTGATATTTGACCCCAAGTATCAATTTGTGTGTGTATATACAGTGGGGCAAAAAAAGTATTTAGTCAGCCACCAATTGTGCAAGTTCTTCCACTTAAAAAGATGAGAGGCCTGTAATTTTCATCATAGGTACACTTCAACTATGACAGACAAAATGAGAAAAAAAATCCAGGAAATCACATTGTAGGATTTTTATTGAATTTATTTGCAAATTATGGTGGAAAATAAGTATTTGGTAACCTACAAACAAGCAAGATTTCTGGCTCTCACAGACCTGTAACTTCTTATTTAAGAGGCTCCTCTGTCCTCCACTCGTTACCTGTATTAATGGCACCTGTTTGAACTTGTTATCAGTATAAAAGACACCTGTCCACAACCTCAAACAGTCACACTCCAAACTCCACTATGGCCAAGACCAAAGAGCTGTCAAAGGACACCAGAAACAAAATTGTAGACCTGCACCAGGCTGGGAAGAGTGAATCTGCAATAGGTAAGCAGCTTGGTTTTAAGAAATCAACTGTGGGAGCAATTATTAGGAAATGGAAGACATACAAGACTCCCTCGATCTGGGGCTCCATGCAAGATCTCACCCAGTGGGGTCAAAATGATCACACGAACGGTGAGCAAAAATCCCAGAACCACAAGGGGGGTCTAGTGAATGACCTGCAGAGAGCTGGGACCAAAGTAACAAAGCCTACCATCAGTAACACACTACGCCGCCAGGGACTCAAATCCTGCAGTGCCAGACGTGTCCCCCTGCTTAAGCCAGTACATGTCCAGGCCCGTGTGAAGTTTGCTAGAGAGCATTTGGATAATTCAGAAGAAGATAGGGAGAATGTCATATGGTCAGATGAAACCAAAATATAACTTGTTGGTAAAAACTCAACTCGTGTTTGGAGGACAAAGAATGCTGAGTTACATCCAAAGAACACCATACCTACTGTGAACCATGGGGGTGGAAACATCATGTGTTGGGGCTGTTTTTCTGCAAAGGAACCAGGACGACTGATCCGTGTAAAGGAAAGAATGAATGGGGCCATGTATATTGAGATTTTGAGTGAAAACCTCCTTCCATCAGCAAGGACATTGAAGATGAAACATGGCTAGGTCTTTCAGCATGACAATGATCCCAAACACACCAATGATCCCAAACACACCACCCAGGCAATGAAGGAGTGGCTTCGTAAGAAGCATTTCAAGGTCCTGGAGTGGCCTAGCCAGTCTTCAGATCTCAACCCCATAGAAAATCTTTGGAAGGGAGTTGAAAGTCTGTGTTGCCCAGCAACAGCCCCAAAACATCACTGCTCTAGAGGAGATCTGCATGGAGGAATGGGCCAAAATACCAACAACAGTGTGTGAAATCCTTGTGAAGACTCACAGAAAACGTTTGACCTCTGTCATTGCCAACAAAGGGTATATAACAAAGTATTGAGAAACTTTTGTTATTGTCCAAATACTTACTTTCCACCATAATTTGCAAATAAATTCATTAAAAATCCTACAATGTGATTTTATGGCCTCTCTCATCTTTTTAAGTGGGAGAACTTGCACAATTGGTGGCTGACTAAATACTTTTTTGCTCCACTGTATATATATTTATATACACTGCTCAAAAAAATAAAGGGAACACTAAAATAACACATCCTAGATCTGAATGAATGAAATATTCATATTAAATACTTTTTTTCTTTTCATAGTTGAATGTGCTGACAACAAAATCACACAAAAATTATCAATGTAAATCAAATTTATAAACCATGGAGGTCTGGATTTGGAGTCACACTCAAAATTAAAGTGGAAAACCACACTACAGGCTGATCCAACTTTGATGTAATGTCCTTAAAACAAGTCAAAATTAGGCTCAGTAGTGTGTGGAGCCTCCACGTGCCTGTATGACCTCCCTACAACGCCTGGGCATGCTCCTGATGAGGTGGCGGATGGTCTCCTGAGGGATCTCCTCCCTGACCTGGACTAAAGCGTCCGCCAACTCCTGGACAGTCTGTGGTGCAATGTGGCGTTGGTGGATGGAGTGAGACATGATGTCCCAGATGTGCTCAATTGGATTCAGGTCTGGGGAACGGGTGAGCCAGTCCATAGCATCAATGCCTTCCTCTTGCAGGAACTGCTGACACACTCCAGCCACATGAGGTCTAGCATTGTCTTGCATTAAGAGGAACCCAGGGCCAACCGCACCAGCATATGGTCTCACAAGGGGTCTGAGGATCTCATCTCGGTACCTAATGGCAGTCAGGCTACTCTGGCGAGCACATGGAGGGCTGTGCGGCCCCCCAAAGAAATGCCACCCCACACCATGACTGACCCACCGCCAAACTGGTCATGCTGGAGGATGTTGCAGGCAGCAGAACGTTCTCCACGTTGTCTCCAGACTCTGTCACGTCTGTCATGTGCTCAGTGTAAACCTGCATTCATCTGTGAAGAGCACAAGGCGCCAGTGGCGAATTTGCCAATCTTGGTGTTCTCTGGCAAATGCCAAAGGTCCTGCACGGTGTTGGGCTGTAAGCACAACCCCCACCTGTGGACATCGGGCCCTCATACCACTCTCATGGAGTCGGTTTCTGACCGTTTGAGCATACACATGCACATTTGTGACCTGCTGGAGGTCATTTTGCAGGGCTCTGGCAGTGCTCCTCCTGCTCCTCCTTGCACAAAGGCGGAGGTAGCGGTCCTGCTGCTGGGTTGTTGCCCTCCTACGGCCTCCTCCACGTCTCCTGATGTACTGGCCTGTCTCCTGGTAGCGCCTCCATACTCTGGACACTACGCGGACAGACACAGCAAACCTTCTTGCCACAGCTCGCATTGATGTGCCATCCTGGATGAGCTGCACTACCTGAGCCACTTGTGTGGGTTGTAGACTCCGTCTCATGCTACCACTAGAGTGAAAGCACCGCCAGCATTAAAAAGTGACCAAAACATCAGCCAGGAAGCATAGGAACTGAGAAGTGGTCTGTGGTCACCACCTGCAGAACCACTCCTTTCTTGGGGGAGTCTTGCTAATTGCTTATAATTTCCACCTGTTGTCTATTCCATTTGCACAACAGCATGTGAAATTTATTGTCAATCAGTGTTGCTTCCTAAGTGGACAGTTTGATTTCACAGAAGTGTGATTGACTTGGAGTTACATTGTGTTGTTTAAGTGTTCCCTTTATTTTTTGGAGCAGTGATATATATTATTATTTTTATTTTATTTATTTCTTGCTAGGCAGCGTTAGCTAGCTAGTCGGCTGTACCTACGCCAAAACTTCGGTATTTTTCATCTAATAGCTTGACCTTAATCTTTTTTAATAGTGAGCCAATGTGTTTTCAGCACTTTAATTTCCATGATGGATCAAAACTCATTTTCTCATGCTTTCTCTTGTCTCTCTGCAGCAGACATATGGTGAGCAACATGTATGGAACATCAAATCGCAGTATCGAATCGGAAGGTGGAAAAATCTGCCATTTTGCCCTTGAGCAAGACAGTTAACCCCCTACCACAACTGCTCCCAGGGCGTTGATTTAACCCAACCCCTCTGATTCAGAGAGGTTGCGTTAATTGCGGAAGACACGTTTGGGTTGAATGCATTCAGTTGTGCAACAGACTAGGTATCCCCTTAGTCTCTGCTAACTCTCTTCTATTCACTCATATCCTTAACACATTGTTCAATAGCCTGCTAAGCAACTTGACATCAGAAACCTGAGAGCTTCACTTGCAGCCAGGATTATCCAACAATACTGAATGCCCTTTACCTCATCCTTCTATAGGCATGGAATTAAATACTAGGAGCACTTGATTTACAGAACCAATCAAAAGTTTGGACACCTACTCATTCAAGGGTTATTATTTATTTTTACTGTTTTCTACATTGTAGAATAATAGGGAAGATAATAAAACGATTAAAAACACATGGAATCATGTAGTAAGCAAAAAAGTGCAAATAAAAATATATTTGAGATTCTACGTTTCCTGTAGTTCTTGACCAGGTTTGCACACACTGCACTAGGGATTTTGGCCCACTCCTCCATACAGACCTCCAGATCCTTCAGGTTTCAGGGCTGTTGTTGGGCAATACGGACTTTCAGCTCCCTCCAAAGAATATGTTCTATTGGGTTCAGGTCTGGAGACTGGCTAGGCCACTCCAGGACCTTGAGATGCTTCTTACGGAGCCACTCCTTAGTTGCCCTGGCTGTGTGTTTGGGTCGTTGTCATGCTGGAAGACCCAGCCACGACCCATCTTCAATGCTCTTACTAAGGGAAGGAGGTTGTTGGCCAAGATCTTGCGATACATGGCCCCATCCATCCTCCCCTCAATACGGTGCATTCGTCCTGTCCCCTTTGCAGAAAAGCATCCCCAAAGAATGATGTTTCCACCTCCATGCTTTACGGTTGGGATGGTGTTCTTGGGGTTGTACTCATTCTTCTTCCTCCAAACACAGCGAGTGGAGTTTAGACCAAAAAGCTATTTTGTCTCATCAGACCACATGACCTTCTCCCATTCCTCCTCTGGATCATCCAGATGGTCATTGGAAAACTTCAGACGGGCCTGGACATGCGCTGGCTTGAGCAGGGGGACCTTGCGATTTTCTGGATTTTTGTTTTAGATTCCATCTGTCACAGTTGAAGTGTACCTATTATAAAAATTACAAACCTCTACATGCTTTGTAAGTAGGAAAACCTGCAAAATCGGCAGTGTGTCATACTTGTTCTCCCTACTGTAAGTGTAACTTCAAAGCTGTTTACAAGGGCGCATTGATTTTAAAGCATTGGACTGGTGTAAGTGTTGGCTGGAGGGAGTTTCCACCATGGTGGGAAGTGTTCCAAGTGCACACTTGAGGAGAAGGGTTGAGAACCTGGACGCTGCCCAAGAGATCTGGCAGTCTTAGGTAGCACACCTGGTATAGAGATGCCTGTAATATTACAACTATCCAACAATCACTGTATATTTGCACTGATGAGTACACACATGCAAGAACGCGAGTACACACACACAGATTGTTCCAAGGAAGCAGCATACCTTTCCACTCTGTAAAGTTATGAGGAGCCAGTCTACAACAGCTCAACATGACAGACAGGAGGCCGGAGCGAAGGAGCCTGTGTTCAACAGTTCAACATGACAGACAGGAGGCCTGGGGCGGAGGAGCCTGTGTTCAACAGTTCAACATGACAGACAGGAGGCCGGAGCGAAGGAGCCTGTGTTCAACAGCTCAACATGACAGACAGGAGGCCGGAGCGAAGGAGCCTGTGTTCAACAGTTCAACATGACAGACAGGAGGCCGGAGCGAAGGAGCCTGTGTTCAACAGTTCAACATGACAGACAGACAGGAGGTTCAACAGTTCAACATGACAGACAGGAGGAGCCTGTGTTCAACAGTTCAACATGACAGACAGGAGGCCGGAGCGAAGGAGCCTGTGTTCAACAGCTCAACATGACAGACAGGAGGCCGGAGCGAAGGAGCCTGTGTTCAACAGTTCAACATGACAGACAGGAGCCTGGGGCGGAGGAGCCTGTGTTCAACATGACAGACAGGAGGCTGGGGAGGAGGAGCCTGTGTACAACAGCTCAACATGACAGACAGGAAGCTGCATGTAGACAGACTGTCACTTTAAGCCCAGGGCTAGAGTTGCACAGCAGGTGCTTAGAAGTGGCCCAGCCGGGGGCCTCTGGTAACCCTATCTGAGGCACTGGCTGGGGTTTGACGCACACCCACAAAGATGAGTGTTGACTGTGCAGGGATGTAGGCTACTGAACTGAAGGTGTGGGGTAGGAATAGTTTGTCTGAATGGCTTGTCAATTGTTTCAGTCAGTGTCCATGATAGCTGTCTGGATTAAAGCTGAATAAGCAGAGGTAGTGAAAGAGAAGGCAAATTTTGCGAGCCATATTGGGAATCTTGCTCTGCTTTCTTGTATCGTATGAATGTCTGTCGAGAGACACTACGGAAAGAGGAGTCTATGAATGTCTTTCGAGAGAGACTACTGAAAGAGGAGTCTATGAATGTCTGTCGAGAGAGACTACTGAAAGAGGAGTCTATGAATGTCTGTCTAGAGAGACTACTGAAAGAGGAGTCTATGAATGTCTGTCGAAAGAGACTACTGAAAGGAGTCTAAGGTTGCTTCCCAATTCGCCCACACTTCTCCCAAAGTGTGCACTTGCACACTTCCTGTCATTGATTTTAAAGCATTAGACTGGTGTTAAGTATAGGCTGGAGGGAGTTTCCACCATGACGGGAAGTGTTCAAGTGCACACTTCAGGAGAGGGGTTGAGAACATGGACGCTACCCAATAGATCTGTGCAGTCTTAGGTAGCACACCTGGTATATAGAATTAAGCCCGATAATGAATGACCTTTTTCTATTCTTTCATTCATTACAGTGTGACATAGAGGTGCGCTAGAGGTCTGATTACAGATGATGTCACCTTAGGGAAATCATTGCCCCGTCTGTGGGATCTCCCCCACCCCTACTTGCACAGCACATTAATCTCACTTTAGACATGATGCTTCTCTGGAATTTTAATTAACATGATTTCCTATTTTCTGATGGTGTGAAAATGCTGAGTTAGTGAATCCACTTCATATTTTGGTGGCTAATTTGCAATTGACTATCAGGGTGGTGTACCTACTTTGTACTGTACAGCTGTTAAGCCATGTCAAAATGTGTTTTCATAGAATTCCTTGTTTCTGCTTTCCTCAAATGAAGGGTATTGTTGTGGGTGACTGTAATCAGTCAATAATTAAGATGCTCCCCATTAAGCCGGGAAAGTGAGCTTTTGATAGGATTATGTGTGGGCGGCAGGCAGCAGCAACACACAATAACTGCTAGGTACAGGCTACCAAATGTTTGCGTTGATCATTTTTGTCATTTCAAAGTGTACTTTACACCGGCAGTCGGTTTTCAGTTTGATAAATTGCTGAAAGCACTCTTACATTATTTTGAAGGGAGACATTTTACTGTCTTAAGTTATTTTCCTCTTTACATCAAAGTGTGTTTACTATTTGAATAAATTGTCAAATAGATTTATTCACACATTTAGTTGTGAGCACCAATATGTTTTGTTGCATGTGATGAGATGTTTCCCTTGACACCTGCCCAGATATGTGACAAACATCTTTCCTCCAAAAGAGATTTCCTTGCACAAAATGTCATGAAAATACACTAATTTCAATGGCATTTTTGTTCCATTTTCACACAGAATTAATCTAAAACACAGGAGGACCTTATTCAGTGATACAACTGTACCTGTGACTTATTTGACTCAATCCTCTTCGCCCTTTTTGGGATCATAGGGTGTCCACCATTGCACCCGTCCTCACTCTTTTCCGTGCAAGGTCTTTTGTACCTGTGGGTTTGTTGTAACTAACTGTTCTCCTCTTTTTTTTCTTCTCCAGCTGTCCCGTTCCCGCCAAGTCACCGGCTCACAGCCAAGGAGGTGTTTGACAGTGATGGGAAGCCCAAAGTGGATGTGCTCAAAGGCCACCTGACCAAGGAGGGCCGCGTGGAGGAGAGCGTAGCCCTGAGACTCATCGGAGAGGGAGCGACCATCTTGAGGGCTGAGAAGAACCTGCTGGACATAGAGGCACCCGTGACAGGTTAGTGAGTAAAGCGCACACATGGATATACAGTAGACACATGTGCTCACGCACACGCACACACACACACACACACACACACACACACACACACACACACACACACACACACACACACACACACACACACACACACACACACACACACACACACACACACACACACACATAACCCCCCCTACTGCCTGCTCACGTGTTATTCTAAAAGTATTACATAATTTTCTTCATAACGTACTTTACAGTTTTCTTACGAATTCCAATTTGTTTGTAGCTAGGTTATCTAGCTGGCTAGCGTTAGGGTTAAGGGTTAAGGTTAGGTTACATGCTAGCTAAGTATTTAAATGTTTAGGGCTAGCGTTAGCTAACATGCTAGCTAAGTATTTAAATGTTTAGGGTTAGTGTTAGCTAACATGCTGCTTAGTAGTTAAAAAGTAGCAAGTAGTTGCAAAGTTGCTAAAATGCTAAAGTTATCCATGATGTGATTCGAACATGCAACGTTTGTGTTACACGCCCACCCATCCTCCCCGACCAACATCCCTCCTATCATTTCTGTCTTAAGTAACCTCAGTCTGTATCTGTGATTACAATTACTTTTTTGCATGCCTGTGTCACGGATTCCCCTGGTACTGCTGCTCAGTACCGGGGGTCTACATCACCCCTCTAGGCATCACTGAACTGTCTCATTACTCACACCTGATTCCAATTCCCCTGATTAGTAATTGTATATATGTGCCCTCTGTTCACCATTGTCTTGTCTGTTATTGTTCCCATGTCCGTTGGTCAGTGAGTACATGTGCTTTGTTATTTCGGCTTTGTCCCGTGCATTTGTTATTACGGGTCTCGCCCCATGTATTGTTATTACGGGTAGGGTTGCAAAGGGTCGGAAACTTTTTGGTAAATTTCTGGAATTTTTCCAGAAATTTTTCATGGGAGGTTGAGCCCTGGAATTTGGGGAATTTTGCTTAAATTCATTAAAAGTTTGCTTATAACAGTGAACCTTTTTTGTGGGATACACAAGGCAATTTTGGTTCAACTATCCCCAATTCAATGGAATTCAAACCTTCTGCATGCACAGTGTGTTCTTCCATCACATGTGCAGTGTACTCTTCCATCACATATACAGCTGATTCCCAAGATCTTGCACACTAATGAGATGCAATTGTGCCTACCACTGTCTGAGCCAAGGACTACATGCTTTCTGGTAGGTTTAAATTTTAATTGTGGGTTTAATATTTTAATGATACATGATTTTTTTGTTAACTGGTAAATTAGTAGCCTAGAGGAAAGTGTGTTTAAATCATTTCTAACTTGTTAACAATTCCTGCTAGTTGCTATCATGTGGGTTTTACCTTGCTTGAGCCTGCTAACTGAGGAGTGTTAATTCACCTGTTTCCATACATGTTTAATTTTAAAACATTTATCTTACAAAGGAGTTGTTTAATCTGCTGTTTAAACTGCTTAACTATTTGTCTGTACATGGAATTGTATTTGTTATTTTTACTCTTTTTTTCTAATCTTTACAGGAAAATGCCATGGACACTATCTGATGTGTGGAGACATTTCACTGCAGCGAATGTAGAAAGAAAAGCGGTGTACTTTTGCAAATATTGTGCCAAATCATATGTGAAGAATTCAACAAAGATGCAGAATAATTTGGCCAAGTGTATAAAGTTCTCTCAGCGCTCACAACAAGCAACTTCTGACACAAGTCCCTCTACTTCTATTTGAGGTGAAAAATGATGAATCAGACACCTTATCGATATCAACAGCCTTTTATCTACTCTTTGCTGGATGTAAGAGAAGAAATCCATACTGCCCTGCCCACTTCACTGTTGCTCCAAGCAGAGGAAACTGCAGTTCTGAAATACATCAAAAAGCGTGAAGACTTCGGCCTGAAGCCCACACACACTGCAGCGTACATGTTGGACCTCAAGTACGCTGGCAAGAGCATCCTGTCTGGTGCAGAGATCAATAAGGCCTATGGTGTCATCACTACCGTGTCTCGCCACCTTGGCCTGGATGAGGGCAAGGTTCTTGGCAGTCTGGTGAAGTACACTTCCAAGCAAGGGCTTCTGGATGGAGATGCAATATGGCAGTCGTGCCAACATATCTCATCAGCCACCTGGTGGAAGGGACTTTGTGTATCTGAGGCTCTTTCCCCGGTTGCCTCCATCATCCTCCAAATCCCACCAACATCAGTCGCCTCAGAGCGCCACTGGTCCTTGTTTGGGAACACACACACCAAAGCACACAACAGGCTGACCAATACAAGGGTTGAAAAATTGGTGGCCATCCGGGCAAATCTGAGGCTTTTTGCGCCTGACGACGAGCCATCCTCAACAAGGTTGGAAAGTGACAGTGAAGATGAGGTCTCAGAGTCTGATGTTCAAGAAGTGGACATTGAAGAGGTCCAGGGAGAAGACATGAAGCCTGAGAGGAAGACAACCAAAGCTTTAGTTTCTAGACTATCATTTTACAGATGAATGCTGAAAATGTTTTTGAAAGATGCGATGGATCATTCAATTTTCCCTTTTGTTGTTCAGTGAAATCATCCCATGTGAAGAGTCAACTCATTTAATTAAAGTTCAATTCGTAACCAAATAGTAAAAAATTATATTGGAAGGATTTAATCATTTGCAATTATGTCTACTTATGATAAGGTAAAATGTTTATGTTTCTGTCTCCATATGATAGGGTAAATATATCCAATGCAGAAAACAACTACATTTAAATTGTACTAATATTAACTTGCATATATTCCCGTTAATTCCCATGTATTACGGTTAATTCCCATATATTCCCGTTAATTCCCATGGAAAGTTTCCACCTCTAAATATTCCCCAAAATGTACAACGCTAATTATGGGTCTCGTCCCATGTATTTATTAGAGGTTTAACCTCACTCTTTAGTTTGGGTTACATCTAGAGGTCGACCGATTATGATTTTTCAACGCAGATACCGATTATTGGAGGACCAAAAAAGCCGATGCCGATTAATCGGCCGATTGGGGGGGGGGGGGGTTAATAATGACAATTACAACAATACTGAATGAACACTTATTTTAACTTAATATAATACATCAATAAAATCAATTTAGCCTCAAGTAAATAATGAAACATGTTCAATTTGGTTTAAATAATGCAAAAACAAAGTGTTGGAGAAGAAAGTAAAAGTGCAATATGTGCTATGTAGGAAAGCTAACTTGTGTTGTTTAAATGAATCTTTACGCGCCTGCTTTTGCCTAGCACCGCTCAGTCAGATGCTTGTATGCTCAGTCAGATTGTATGCAATGCAGGACACGCTAGATAATATCTAGTAATATCATCAACCATGCGTAGTTAACTAGTGATTATGATTGATAAGATAAGTTTAATGCTAGCTAGCAACTTACCTTGGCTTACTGCATTCGCGTAACAGGCAGTCTCCTTGTGGAGTGCAACGAGAGAGAGGGAGGTCGTTATTGCGTTGGACTAGTTAACCGAAAGGTTGCAAGTTCGAAACCTCGAGCTGACAAGGTACAAATCTGTCGTTCTGCCCCTGAACAGGCAGTTAACCCACTGTTCCTAGGCCGTCATTGAAAGTAAGAATTTGTTCTTAACTGACTTGCCAAGTAAAATAAAGGTGAAATTAAAATACTGTGATGTTACAGTATCATGGGGAAAATAACGGTGTAGCCTAAATACTGCAATGCAGGTTTGATTGGATGTTATCCCTCCCTCTCTCTGGGGAGCCCTTACCCAACCTTCTACCTTTTCCCACATCCCCTGAGTACGTCAGATACCTCCGGGCTTTCAGGGACGTGCGTGGGCTCTGCTGCCGAACACCAGAACACTATAACAAGCACAGGGCCAAGAGTCAATTAAACTTGTTCACTCTGAACAAACCAAGGCGTCACTATGTGTTCAAATGCCCTTCTGGTACATACAGACTTGAAAAGGTCAATTACTCTGACACACACACACACACAATCAACATTTTGGCCCTCTTGAGGAAAATTAATGGAGGGTATATTTCATAAAGCATATTGTGTGAGCCATTGAAATGTATTGAACTTCAATATGATTCCTAAACATTTGTTAGGAGATACACTAAACCTTAGTTGATTTTTAAGTTGGTTATTTTTGTTGAATCATTTCATTTTTACATGACCTGTCCTTTTTGGGTGATTTCTAACACTGATAAGAACTGGTCAGGAGATGTGCTGATCCATATGTATTGATGCAAACCTATTCTCTTTCACTCCCTTAAGTCAAGTGTCTCAGTAATACCCCAATTAGACTTCTTAATGAGGTTCTTTGATATTGATTTAATAAGAGGCAGAGGGCCAGTCCTAGGAACTAATGGCAATAGAGCATTTCCAGGAAGAGTCCAAAGATAAATGGCCTTCATCCATCTCCTTTATATGTTTTGTTTTAGACTCTATTGTGCTAACATCGTACAACCATCTGGAAGTCTCGCGAGCTTACATTCACCAGTAATCAGTCTGGTACTTACAAGGCTACTATAGTCCCCACACCAGAAGTCATTATTCTACCATTTGGCCCTAGCTAATGGAAATGTGACTGACTGGGTTTGAATCCAGGTCTCCGGTGCACAGCAAAGATGTGTTAGCCCCTTAAGCTAAAGCCAAGGCATTAGCTTGGGTACAGCTGACGGGCTGGAAGACGCAGATACTTACATGAGACTCAAACCCATGATCTTACATTGCCATCCCAGCAAACCGGGAACATTCCCAGAACATAAGCTAGGGTTTTTATATAACATTAGAATAACATTCCAAAAACATTGTGCACAACATTGCGGATATTGATGCACAACATCACTATCCGCGCTACAGAGGACAGTGCGTACAGCCATGTACATCACTGGGGCCGAGCTCCCTGTCATCCAGGACCTCTGTACCAGGCGGTGTGAGAGGAAGGACCCTAAAGATTGTCAAAGACTCCAGCCACCCAAGTCATAGACTGTTCCCTCTGTTTCCACACTTCAATCGGTACTGGAGCGCCAAGTCTGGTACCAAAAGGCTCCTGAACAGCTTATTTCTACTCCCAAGCCAGAAGACTTCTGAACATTTCATCAAATGGCCACCCTGACTATTTGCATTGACCCCTTTTATTTGCACTGACTCTCTTGCACCAGCTCTATGCACACACACTACACCGACTCTCCCAACATACACACTTCATACACACACCTAAACACACTTTCACTCTTCATATGCTGCTGCTACTCTATTTATCTATCCTGATTGCCTAGTCACTTTTACCCATACCTACATGTACATATTACCTCAACTACCTCGTAACCCTGCACATTGACTCGGTACCGTTACTCCTTGTATATAGCCTTATTATTGTTATTTTGTGTTACTATTTTATATTTCTGCATTGTTGGGAAAGGGCTCGTCAGTAAGCATTTCACTGTAAAGTCTACAACTCTTGTATTCGGTGCAAGTGACAAATGTAACTAATTTAATTAGACTCAAACCGATTTTCTTGCATATAACAAACCCATAATATCATGTGACTCAAACCCATTGCCTTATTAAGATGATGATGGAAGATGGCAAGGTGCTACAGATGTAAGATCTTAATTTGACCACTCTTTTGTTGCTGAAAACTTTCCTGCACAACAGGAAGTGCAAACTTGTAGTGTATTGGAGGTTTAAAAAGGCATCTAAAGTTTGTAATTTCCAGTTAATACTGTCAGACTTGATTTGCCCTAAAAAAAAATGTCCACTCAGTATAATTCACATTTCCTGTTGCTGTAGGATTATTTTCCTGCTGAAGCAAACTGGTTCAAATTAAGATCCTACATCTGTAGACGCTGTGCTGCTGTCCCTCTGTGGCTGAGTGTTGCACAATGTACTGTAAAAAATCTCTCCACTGTCTCTGCCACGATCACAAATCAAAGTAAGGGAGCGAAGGGCAATGGCTGCTATGTGTTAGGTGTCTGTTTTGGTGTACATCTCATTAAAGTGGAACTGACAGTGTTTTAACTCCATTCCAGATATGAAACAGACAATCATAATATCAGTCAAACATAAAATTCCCAGTTTATGCTTCAAAACCAACTTTAAAATTTTAAAATCTTTTATTTTTTAAATTAAATTTTAACATTTAAAAATGGGTTATATTTTACTCAAAATTCCATGAATTACAGTAAGGCATTGTTGGCAGAATAGATGGATGCAGTTCAATGCATGATTCATATAACTCACCAATTATTTTTTATTTTGTTACCTTTATTTAACTAGGCAAGTCAGTTAAAACCTGTTGGGGCTAGGGGCATAAGGAGTTCCTGAAAGGGAACACCCCCTCCCATTCAGCTGAAAAAAATATTAATATTAATATTACACATTAACAAGTCCAATACAGTAAATGAAAGATAAACATCTTGTTAATCTACCCATCGTATCCGATTTTTAAAATGTTTTACAGCGAAACACAACATATATTTACGTTAGATGACCACCAAATTCAAAAACACACACAGCGATTTTTCAGTCACAAAAGCATAAATATAGATAAAATGAATCACTAACCTTTGATTATCTCCATCAGATGACACTCATAGGACATCATGTTATACATGTATTGTGTGTTTTGTTCGATAATGTGCATATATATATTTAAAAAATCTGTTTACATTGGCGCGTTACGTGCAGTAATGTTTTGATTCCAAAACATCCGGTGATTTTGCAGAAATACTCACAATGAACATTGATAAAAGATGCAAGTGTTATTCACAGAATTAAAGATAAACGTATCCTCTATGCAACCGCTGTGTCAGATTTTTAAAAAACTTTACGCAAAAATAATAATCTGAGAACGGCACTCAGAACCCAAAGAAATAGCTGCCATTTTGGCATCAACAGAAGCTACAAAAACACTATAAATATTCACTTACCTTTGAATATCTTCATCAGAAGGCAGTGCAAGGAGTACTAGTTCCAGAATAAATCTTTGTTTTGTTCCGTAATGTCCATTACTAGTGTCCAATTAGCTGCATTTGCTACCACTTTTAGCTCACGTGCCCAAAAGCTGACGCTGGTCCAGGCGAACTTGATGAAAACTTCAAAAAGATATATTCCAGGTAGAATAAACTGGTCAAACTAAGTAGAGAATCAATCTTCAGGATATTATTTTCATATATATCCAATAACGTTCCAACCGGAGCATACGTTTTCATCTGCAGCCAACGATGGTGATATCAACAGACAAATGCTCAACAGGGAAGTTGCATTCTGCCAGGACAGTGACTCATTCCCCTCCCATTCGGTCAAAGTTCACAACAGACGCTGCATTCCACGTTCTACTGAATGAGGACATCTAGTGGAAGGCGTAGGAAGTGCTAACAGATCCATATCTTGTTTGGAAGTGAAGAGGCGATGACTTAAAATTAGACCCGTATTCAGAATTTCACTTCCTGTTTGGAAGATTGCCTGCCCTATGAGTTCTGTTATACTCACAGACATAATTCAAACAGTTTTAGAAACTTCAGAGTGTTTACTATCCAATAGTGATAATAACATGCATATATTAGCAATCTAGGACAGAGTAGGATGCAGTTCACTATGGGCACGCAATTCATCCAAAGTGAAAATACTGCCCCCTATCCCCAACAAGTTTTAAGAACAAATTCTTATTTTCAATGATAGCCTAGGAACAGTGGGTTAACTGCCATTAACAGATTTTTACCTTGTCAGCTTGGGGATTCGATCTTGTAACCTTTCGGTTACTAGTCCAACGCTCTAACCACTAGGCTACCTGCCGCCAGGTCATCATTTTGGACTACCAATACATTTCTTGGTAGTCCAAAAATATTGCTGTCAGGCTGTAAATCTCAGCTGGCCTGGTACATTGTCTGCTGCCACAACCCATTCAGAATGCACAGTTTCAGTTTCAAAACGGACGACTATAACTAAGGCTGGGAGTGTCAATACAATCAAACTGGCACGGGCAATGATCACAAGTCACTCATAATGTGGCTAATAGGCTAGCGCACATGTGTCAAACACAAGGCCCATGGGCCGAATAGGACACAAAGGTAAGTATAAATGAGTCAACATTTGAGTCAGCTACTTTAACAAAGTACAGCCAGATGCGCTCACATTGTTAAATTCAACTTCGATTGCGCTGCTTTTGTGTGTCCCGGTAACAGCGGAGAGAAAGTGTACAGACACATGCCACAGTCTGAGCTAGGCTACTAAAATGTTGCAGTCGTTTTTTAAAGCTTGACCATTTATAACCAAAAGACAAAACATGCAACAAACACCATGTAAAACAAAAACATCTAGGCCTATTACAGCAACAATTGAGCAGTAAAGGTTTTTAGAACACCTTCTCATTCAAGGGTTTTTCTTTATTTTTACTATTTTCTACATTGAAGAATAATAGTGAAGACATCAAAACTGATAGCACATATGGAATCATGTAGTAAGCAAAAAAGTGTTAAACAAATGAAAATATATTTTATATTTGAGATTCTTCAAATAGCCACCCCTTTGCCTTGATGACAGCTTTGCGCACTCTTGGCATTCTCTCAACCAGCTTCACCTGGAATGCTTTTCCAACAGTCTTGAAAGAGTTTCCACATATTCTGAGCACTTGTTGGCTGCTTTTCCATCACTCTGTGGTCTGACTCATCCCAAACCATCTCAATTTGGTTGAGGTTGGGGGATTGTGGAGGCCAGGTCATCTGATGCAGCACTCCATCACTCCTTGGTAAAATAGCCCTTACACAGCCAGTGTTGGGTCATTGTCCTGTTGAAAAACAGTGATAGTCCCACTAAGCCCAAACCAGATGGGATGGCATATCACTGCAGAATGATAGTGTGTGCCTTGAATTCGAAATAAATCATAGACAGTGTCACAATTAAAGCACTCCCACACCATCACACCTCCTCCTCCATGCTTCAAGGTGGGAACTACACATGCGGAGATCATCCGTTCCCCCACACAGCGTCTCACAAAGCCACGGCGGTTGGAACCTAAAATCTCCCATTTGAAATCCAGACCAACAGACACATTTCTACCGGTCTAATGTCCATTGCTTGTGTTTCTTGGCCCAAGCAAGTCTCTTCTTATTATTGGTGTCCTTTAGGAGCAGTTTCATTTCAGACAGAAATTCGACCATGAAAGCCTGATTCACATAGTCTCCTCTGAACAGTTGATGTTGAGATATACCTGTTACTTGAACACTGAAGCATTTATTTGGGCTGCAATTTCTGAGGCTGGTACCTTATCCTCTGTGGCGTTCCTCATGAGAGCCAGTTTCATCATAGCGCTCAATGTTTTTTGCGACTGCACTTGAAGAAACGTTCAACGTTCTTGAAATGTTCCTCATTGACTGACCTTCATGTCTTTTAAAGTAATGATGGACAGTCATTTCTCTGTGCTTATTTTAGCTGTTCTTGCCAGTAATATGGACTTGGTCTTTTACCAAATAGGGCTATCTTCTGTATAACCCCTACCTTGTCACAACACAACTGATTGGCTCAAATGCATTAAGAAGGAAATTAACTTCCACAAATTAACTTTTGTTCCACAAATTAACTTTTAACAAGGCACAAATTAACAAGGCACACCTGTTAATTGCAATGCATTCTAGGTGACTACCTCATGAAGCTGGTTGAGAGAATGCCAAGAGTGTGCAAAGCTGTCATCAAGGCAAAGGGTGGCAACTTTAAAGAATCTCAAATATAAAATAGATTTTGATTTGTTTAAGACTTTTGGTTACTACATGATTCCATAGGAGTTATTTCATAGTTTTGATGTCTTCACAATTATTCTACAAAGTATAATAAAAATAAATAAAAAACCTTGAATGAGTAATGGTTGCAGCAGATTATGCACCTCTGCAAGTATGGTAGCAAAGGTTGGACAAATATTATTTCTCTCTTTTTTTAATATATTAAAAATTATATATACAGCATCCTATGTACATAAGTGGACATTATAAAGGGCCATATTTTCTTAATAAAACAATAGCCAGTTTGGGTAGCAATTGTAAAAAAAAAAAAATGTCTGGCCCGAGAATTCATTGTGTTTTTTTAAGATGGTCCGTGTGCTGTTTGAATTTGACAGCCCTGGGTTAGCGTATCTACACTGATCAAAATTATAAAGTACAATGTAAAGTGTTGGTCCCATGTTTCAAGAGCTGAAATAAAAGATCCCAGAAATGTTCCATGCGAACAAAAAGTTTATTTCTCTCAAATTTTGTGCACACATTTGGCACACATATTAGTGAACATTTCTCATTTGCCAAGATATTCCATCCACCTGACAGTTGTGGCATATAAAGAAGCTGATTAAACAGCATGATCGTTACACAGGTGCACCTTGTGCTGGGGACAATAAAAGGCCACTAAAATTTGCACATCAAATTTTGTCACATAACACAATGCCACAGATGTCAAGTTTTGAGAGAGTGTGCAATTGGCATGCTGACTGCAGCAATATCCACCAGAGCAGTTGCCAGAAAGCTGAATGTTAATTTCTCTAACATAAACTGCCTCCAACATCGTTTTAGAGAATTTGGCTGTATGTCCAACCTGCAGTACGTCAAACCTGCCACACAAACACAACCGTATGGCGTTATAATGTATGCCATTTAGCAGACGCTTTTATCCAAAGCGACTTACAGTCATGTGTGCATACATTCTACGTATGGGTGGTCTCGGGAATCAAACCCACTACCCTGGCGTTACAAGCGCCATGCTCTACCAACTGAGCTACAGAAGGACCATGTGGGCGAGCGGTTTGCTGATGTCAACGATGTGAACAGAGTGCCCCATGGTGGCAGTGTGGTTATGGTATGGGCAGGCATAAGCTACGGACAATGAACACAATTGCATTTTATCGATGGCAATTTGAGATACCGTGGCGAGATCCGGCCCATTGTCGTGCTGTTCATCCGTAGCAATCACCTCATGGTTCAGCATGATAATGTACGGCTCCATGTCGCAAGGATCTGTACACAATTACTAGAAGCTGAAACATGTCCCTGTTCTTCCATGGCCTACATACTCACCAGACATGTCACCCATTGAGGATGTTTGGGATGGTTGAATTGACTTGTACAACAGCGTGTTCCAGTTCCCGCTAATATCCAGCAACTTCGCACAACCATTGAAGAGGAGTGTGAAAACACGGACTCCCGTGGTATTTACATAGTTGCAGAAATCCATTTACAGTGTGTATTTTTTTGGGCGAATGCGTTCTCATGCTCTAAAGTCGCGCTGCTGCCTGTAAACACACAGTACAGTTAAAAGTGAATGATGGCAGGCCCATGTGTGGCTTATGTGCATATAGGCCAACTATAGCTCTGATTTGCTCTGGTGTACCGGCCTGCGCAGACTCAAGTCCTAGACAGGACAGATGTTTTTATTTGGTTTTATTTACTGCAGTGTCTATTCATTGACCTAACGCACTGAAGCTTTCCAGCTGTTGCTATAGAATTTTCACAAATGCCTTACTATACGTCATTCCCAAACATTCTATGAAGGTGTCATATTTTGTCAGTTCCACTTTAAATCACAGTGGTAGCAGACCAGTTGAGAACGTTACTTTTGTCATACCACACAAGTTGATGTCATCATGTCATTGTGGTTGTTCCTTTTTAATTATGTCATTCTATGATCGTGTTTTTTTGATTGTTCTCATAGAATATGCTTGATAGCTCCATAATGCTGTATGTGTGGTCCCTATCTCATTCTCTGCGGATAGCATGCAAGCCATACCTCTCATTCGATAGTAAAGAAAAAAGCCTGGAGCCTGAAATCAGTTGTATGTGATTGGTTGTGAAGTAGAATGGCGAGTCGGAGAAAAGGCTTGGTGGTGTGTTGGTTGTGAATCAGTCTGTAGAGTCAGGGGGTAGGAGTTAACACGAGACACTCCTACACCCACCCCTCTCCTACTCAACAGTCCTGTTCTACGGCAATGATACACACACACTCGCACAAGTGTACACACACACACACACACACACACACACACACACACACACACACACACACACACACACACACACACACACACACACACACACACACACACACACACACACACACACACACACACACACACACACACACACACACTGAGTGCCTCACAAGGCCAGATTTTCTGTTGAAAAGAAGCCATTGTTTCTCACTCACTCACTCATTCATTCTGCACCACATTCTCTCATCTCTTCTGTCTATGTGATGTGTCTTGGGCGACTCTCACACACTTCCTGGTTGTGTCCATCAGGCCCAAACTGCTCCCGACACAGCTCACTGCTGTACCATTCAGAACAACCTGTAGCTACGTTTTGCTTTTCCAGAAACACACTGCACTAATGACTTATCTTTTACAACCAACGAGAGAAACGAGCCTTCTTCTACCAGACCTTCACATCCCGGTCTGTCACATACAACATATGAATACTGAACAGATTTGCAAGCTGCACTCCTATATGCACTACTATTTCACTCCGGGCTTGAACTCGGCAGATCTCACCAACTCAATGAGCTTGCCTCTGGAGTGGCCTGTGTAGGTTATCGAGCAGAGCTGGCTTGTGTAAGTCAGCCACCCACACATACTAGCTGCTGCCGCCTGACTGGCGATATGGTTTTGATCAGTCTCGCACAGTAGCGCGGGGCGATGGATGGCGAGAACAAAATCTATCTCACTTGAGATAATGTACTCCCACCTGCTCATCTTATGTGGGCCTTGTCGTGACTGGGGATTGCCTGTGTCCGTGCATGCGTCTGTATGTGTTTGCCTGCACGTGTGTGCTGTGTTATAACAAAGCCCAGAGGAAAGCATTGTATCTGATATGAATACGGCCTTACTGCCTACTATCCAGTGTGTCTAGTGTGCACAGCTGATTAGAACTCACCATGGCCTGGCTTGGCTGGCCATACATCATATCGTCTTCTTGACCCCTAGGTCGCTCTATTCCAGTGTGACCCCACGGCCACTTCTGTCACCATGGCGTTATCACAGAGAAACACAAAGGTGGGTTTTGTCCAGATCCACCCACACACAGAGCGAGAGAGAGCACATCCCTAGGGCTGGAGCGTTTAGTGGAACCGTTTGTTGCTTCATCATGTTCCTTGTGTTCTTGGATTGCTTGTTATTCTCATGTTATGTCTTGTAACAGTGTGATGTTGAATAAGACATTTGAATAGAATGTATCCCAGCTTTTTTGATAGAGCAATATTTTCTGCAACTAGGTCTCAAAGTCTTATGTCAGAATTAGTTGTTCATCCATCTTTCTCAAACATCACATTTGTATGTTCTTCGAAATGGCAAAAGTGTTTAAGGTAGAGGTCGACCGATCATGATTTTTCAACGCCGATGCCGATTATTGGCGGCCCAAAAAGGCAGGTGCCGATTAATCGGCCGATTTTTTTAGAATATATATTTGTAATAATGACAATTACAACAATACTGAATGAACACTTATTTTAACTTAATATAATAGATCAATAAAATCAATTTAGCCTCAAGTAAATAATGAAACATGTTCAATTTGGTTTAAATAATGCAAAAACAAAGTGTTTGAGAAGAAATTAAAAGTGCAATATATGCTATGTAAGAAAGCTAACGTTTCAGTTCCTTGCTCAGAACATGAGAACATATGAAAGCTGATGGTTCCTTTTAACATGAGTCTTCAATATTCCCAGGTAAGAGTTAGCGTGCTAACTAGCTAGCCATTTTACTTCGGTTACACCAGCCTCATCTCGGGAGTTGATAGGCTTGAAGTCATAAACAGCGCAATGCTTGATGCACAACGAAGAGCTGCTGGCAAAACGCACGAAAGTGCTATTTGAATGAATGTTTACGCGCCTGCTTCTGCCTACCACCGCTCAGTCAGATGCGTGTATGCTCAGTCAGATTATATGCAACGCAGGACACGCTAGATAATATCTAGTAATATCATTAACCATGTGTAGTTAACTAGTGATTATGATTGATTGTTTTTTATAAGATAAGTTTAATGATAGCTAACAACTTACCTTGGTTTACTGCATTCGCGTAACAGGCGTGTAGTGGAGTGCAACAAGAGAGAGGCAGGTCGTTATTGCGTTGGACTCGTTGGACTCATTAACTGTAATGTTGCAAGATTGGATCCCCCAAGCTGACAAGGTGAAAATCTGTCGTTCTGCCGCTAAACGAGGCAGTTAACCCACCGTTCCTAGGCCGTCATTGAAAATAAGAATGTGTTCTTAACTGACTTGCCTAGTTAAATAAAGGTATAAAAAAAAATATATATATTTTTTTTAAATCAGCAAATCAGCGCCCAAAAATACCGATTTCTGATTGTTATGAAAACTTGAAATCGGCCCCAATTAATCGGCCATTCCGATTAATCGGTCGACTTCTAGTTTAAGGTGGAGTTTAGGCATTAACTGCGAAATCTTAACAAATCTTAACAAATACAAATGTTCTATCGCTGGATTCGAACATGCAACCCTTGCCAACGCTTATGCCCATCCACATCCACAGCACCCTAGCAAAATAGAAACCTACTTGAAGGTAAAAGCGCTCACTCTTGCCCCTAGTGGCCAGTTTCCACGTCATTCACCAAAGTCCTCAGACATGGACCTCGAATCACGGGGGACCTGGCTGGTTTGGTTCTGGTGTACATTCATTCTTCATTGACCAGAAACTAACCAGTAATTCACCAGACATGGTTTTGAGACTTTAGTATGTGCTATCGCAAGTTCATCATATAGACTTTGCTTGCATTGATTTACAGTTATTCTGTTGCTTACAATAGTCCTGTAGGTTAGAAAATGCAATATAATGGTGATCATGGTCTGTACCGTGCTGGCTGAAAACCCCCCCCAAAGACCAATAAGCTATGAATGAGAGGGATTTTTACTTTCTATAATTCCTTACAAATATCCACATTTTTTTGTAGTAAGTGGGAATGAACATCCACTTTGCACAATGAGTTGCTTCTCAGACAGCATGAATAGACTATTTGAATGGAATATCATTTGTAACAACGTACAGTAACACTTTATTTGGATAGTCCACCTGTAGATGCTCTATAGACTATCAGTAACATTTCAACTAACTATCTACTAACCCTAGTTTTAACCCTAACCTTAATCCTTATCCTAAACTGAATTATAACCCTAACCCTTATTCTAACTCTAAATGTAACTTTAGCAAGCAGTTGCTTATCAACAGATAGTTTGTTGATTGTACGACCATCTGTAGATCTGCAGGTGGACTATCCGGACTATCCAAATAAAGTGTGACCCAATCAACAGTTGATTTTGGGAGGGGAAGGGAGCACATTAGAAATGAGAACCCTTTGAGTCCAAACCTAAGTGTAAATCCAGGAATTAAACCATTTGAAAAGAGTGGGATTCTTCAAAGACAAAATGAGAGTTTACAATGCATATGCGGAGAACAGATTCTCTCTTCTCTTCCCCGTGTCTCGAGGGGCTTGTAACTCGAGCTAATTACTTTCCAATGCAGTCATCCAACATATGATAAATGGAACTGTCTTCAAGATATTGCTACGAGTTTACTCTCTGTCATTAGATACAGGCTTAAAGACACACGTAAACAAATAAGTGTATAGCGTTTGCAAAGGATGGTGTTGATATTCATTGCCAGGGACCAAATTAGTGGGCCTATCAGTGCTTTAGCAACTGTGTTTGAGCCAGAGTAGTTGGCTGACGTTATCTTTTGCTACTGAGTATCAGTGTATCAATTGTTAACATGAATGTTAATGTTGTTGAACATTTTCTCACTGAAATGTAAGGTTAGAAAAATGGAGAGGGAATTATCTACCAATATTTGTGTAGCACACACACTCAGAATAAAAAAACAAACATGTTTTGATCAAATCAATCAGGGAATTCATTGTATAATAATATAAACTATGATTGGCTGGTCATGAAGGTTCTGACTTGCAGCTGGATATGACATTCAACACAGGTAACGGCATTGCAAAATAATGACTAGGACTAGGTAGGACTGGTCTGGGTTCTTTAATCACACTACCAGCGATTACAGTGTGTGGCCAGCGGGTGACAAATGTCCGAAGGCACTGTGGGCTGTGGCTCCGTGGCTCTCCGGGAGCAGCGGTGAACGGGGTCAGAGGGGCAATGGGAAAACCGATCCTATTTCACTGAGTGGCAAATGGTAATCCCTGATTACATGGAGGGATGGATCAGCCCAGTCACAATGTGGGTCATGTTGGGTCGTTGAATGTAGTGATTAATGGATAGGTATAATAATAATAATAATATAATAATAATAATATAATAATAATAATATAATAATAATAATAATAATAATAATATACTAATAATAATAATAATAATAATAATAATAATAATAATAATAATAATAATAATATAATAATAGGTGGGGTGGGGACGTGACTAACGTCAAAGGGAAGACATTTGCCAAAGTCCCTCTGTTATGAAAGAGGGGAGGGAGTGGAGAGAACAGTACATAATAATAATAATAATAAAATAATAATAATATGCCATTTAGCAGACGCTTTTATCCAAAGCGACTTACAGTCATGTGTGCATACATTGTACGTATGGGTGGTCCCGGGAATCGAACCCACTACCCTGGCGTTACAAGCGCCATGCTCTACCAACTGAGCTACAGAACCACATTTTCGATACAGCACATTGCCATACAACTGCGGACAACAACAACACTGTAGAGTTGATATCTATACAGGCATTGGGATACATTTTGTTCCTCCATAATAACGTAATAATAGCGGAATTGTGTTCCTTGTCAATAGAATAATAGGCTGTACAAATTACGTTCCTTTCGTAGATTTCAGGGAGTAGTGTTCTATGAACAAAAAGCACAGGGAAGTGAAGCATGTCATAGTGAGACATTCTATTCTACTAAAGATGCCCACCCAGAGTCTGAGAATTTTTTTGACAGGATCTATGGCTGAACAGCTTTATTGATACATTTTTCATGTTATCTCATGATGCCACCTCGCTAACAATGGGATGTCAATGTACATACTAATAATGGGATATCAATGTACATCAATGGGATATCAATGCACATCACAGCACCCTAGCAAAATAGAAACCTACTTGCTAATAGATGATGCAAAAAGTAGAATATAATAGTTGGTTTGGACATGTTGATTTGTGGTGCAGGCTAGTTATTGGTCAGAGGGTCTCTCGAGTGGGATTCCGCCCTGGGCCTGCTTACATTGTTTATGCAAAGCAAAACTCACTGTGTAATACAACACATAGTGTCTCGGTTCACATGTTTTATGCATGATGCATGTATTATGGAGGGATGCAGGCGAGACAACACATTTTTGTACCAGTTGGCCCAGGTTCAATTGGCTGGCGACATACAGTACAGAAACACAAGACACTTTGCACTTGCAAATCTTCTCCAGGCAAATTGTATAAAGTATGCTTTGAGTTTAACCCTTTCTGTTTGTTAGGTGAGAGTAGCAGTTGCATTGTGTATTGGAACTGGGTATATATTAACACATAATTGCCCCCGTAAATAAAAGCTATTGTGCCACTTGGCTTCAGAGGATGGTTTATGATCATGATAAATGTCATGATGATGTTTATGTATTAGGAGGAACAATTGTCACAATGCCCTCTTTTTGTCCTGGGTCTATGTACATGAATTATGATTCCACAAACAAAAGTGTGATAAAGAAATGCATATTAAAATTCATATTCATATTTTTACCGCACAGAAAAACTGCACTTTTAAAGAAGACAAAGAAAATGTTTAGAATGTGAAAGTCAAGAGTTGTATGACGTCTGTTTGTTTCTGACTATTTCCTCCTCTGTGTGTTTCCTGTAGTTTGCGGAGACATCCATGGCCAGTTCTTTGACCTGATGAAACTGTTTGAAGTAGGAGGGTCACCGGCTAGCACACGCTACCTTTTCTTGGGCGACTACGTCGACAGAGGATATTTCAGTATTGAAGTAAGTGTTTCACCTGTTCTAAGAACATTAAAGGAAAATACCACTCAAAAACAATATTTTGGTATTTGTTTCATTAATCCACTGTTGAAACAGTCCCAAAGTGTTTTGCATGTCAACAATCAAGTTTTCAAGATATATAGTGCATTCGGAAAGTATTCAGACCCCTTCCCTTTTTCCACATTTTGTTACGTTGTTACAGCCTTGTTCTAAAATGGATTACATTAAAACAAATCCGCATCAATCTACCCACAATACTGCAGACTGACAAAGTGAAACGTTTTTTTCTGTTTGTTTTTTTGCAAATGTAGAACTATTTTATTTTATTTATTTACATAAGCATTCAGACCCTTTGCTATGAGAGTCAAAATTGAGCTCAGGTGCATCCTGTTTCCATTGATCATCCTTGAGATGTTCCAACTTGATTAGAGTCCACCTGTGGTAAATTCAATTGATTGGACATAATTTGGAAAGGCACACACGTTTCTATATAAGGTCCCACAGTTGACAGTGCATGTCAGAGCAAAAACCAAGCCATGAAGTCGAAGGAATTGTACAAAGATCTCTGAGCCAGGATTGTGTCAAGGACAGATCTGGGGAAGGGTACCAAAAAAATGTATGCAGCATTGAAGGTCCCCAAGAGCACAGTGGCCTCCATCATTCTTAAATGAAAGAAACTTGGAACCACCAAGACTCTTCCTAGAGCGGGCCAGGGAGGTGACCAAGAACCGGACAGAGCTCCATACTTCCTCTGTGGAGGAACTCTTCCAGACGGACAACCATCTCTGCAGCACTCCACCAATCAGGCCTTTATGGTAAAGTGGCCAGACGAAAGTCACTCCTCAGTAAAAGGCACATGACAGCCTGCTTGGGGTTTGCCATAAGGCCCCTAAAGACTCTCAGACCATGAGAATCAAGATTCTCTGGTATGATGAAGCCAAGATTGAACTCTTTGGCCTAAATGCCAAGCTTCACATCTTGAGCATACCTGGCACCATCAGCATCATGCTGTATTGATGTTTTTGAGAGGCAGGGACTGGGAGATTAGTCAGGATCGAGGGAAAGATGAACGGAGAAAAGTACAGAGAGATACCCATCCAATTTTCAAAAAAAAATTGCTTTGCTTTGTCATTCTGGGGTATTGTGTGTGTATAAGTCGCTCTGGATAAGAGCGTCTGCTAAATGACTTAAATGTAAATGTTGATGAGGGAAAAAACACTATAATTTTAAATAAGGCTGTAATGTAACAAAATGTGGGAAAAAAGTCAAGGGGTCTGAATACTTTCCAAATGGACTGTAGAACTTTCAAAATACAGAGTGTCACAGTATGATGCGTTTTGCATAATCCTAAATTAAAGAAGGAAGTGGTTGATGCTTTTGCTTTCGTACATCTGAGACTCATATTAGTCATTGTGTATTGTATATGTTCTCTGAAAATATGCTAATTCATTTCCTATGTCTTTGTTATTGTCTTCCAGTGTGTGCTGTACTTGTGGGCCTTAAAGATCCTATACCCCAAAACACTATTTTTGCTCCGTGGGAACCACGAATGTAGACATTTAACAGAGTATTTCACATTTAAGCAGGAATGTAAGTGTGGTTTTGAGTTTTTCTTTCTGAAGCATTTTACATTGAACATGACGCTTGACTTTCAAATGTTCACGCGGAAATGTGCTTCTTGGCATAGTATGAAATCAGATTCTTGCTCTCGCCTTGATATGTATTTACATATGTCAGGGCTATTGCTGTTGGATTCAGGCTTAGAGTATAACCAAAATACCAAGGGCAGAGTTAGAGTTTTTTATGTCTTTTGGATGTTTTCTGACACTTTGTTTGAGCTTTCCGACCCAGGCCCAGCACACTGCCCTAGTGTGTAAGAGCTAGGGGTGTTTGGCCTGGCAACACTCTTCAGTCCTCGCCCTATTTCCACCCTGACAGGTAGAATTAAGTATTCGGAGCGGGTGTACGATGAGTGTATGGATGCCTTCGACTGCCTTCCCCTGGCCGCCCTTATGAACCAGCAGTTCCTGTGTGTACACGGAGGACTTTCCCCAGAAATCTCAAACCTTGACGACATCAGGAAAGTACGTGATTTCCCAAACTACATTCCTTGCATGACAAAGCCCAATGCAATATGCTTTTAATTTGTGCTGACTTTGGTACATTTTACACAGACTACTACATTCGGAATGATCTCCTCTTTTTCCCTTAAAATCATGGATACTTGGGATATTGTATTGTTTCTATAGTGTATGAATATATCACATGTACAGTGGCAAGAAAAAGTATGTGAACCCTTTGGAATTAACTGGATTTTTGCATAAATTGGTCATAAAATGAAGTCGAAGTCACAACAATAGACAAACACAGTTAAAACTAATAATACAAACAATTATATGTTTTCGTGTCTTTATTGAACACACAGTGTAAACATTCACAGTGCAGGGTGGAAAAAGTATGTGAACCCTTGGATTTAGTAACTTGTTGATCCTCCTTTGGCAGCAATAACCTCAACCAAATGTTTTCTGTCGTTGCGAATCAGACCTGCACAACGGTCAGGAGGATTTTGGACCATTCCTCTTTACAAAACTGTTTCAGTTCAGCGATATTCTTAGGATGTCTGACGTGAACTGCTCTCGAGGTCATGCCACAGCATTTTAAATCGGGCCGAGGTCAGGACTCTGACTGGACCACTCCAGAAGGAGTATTTTCTTCTATTGAAGCCATTCTGTTGTTGATTTACTTCTGTGTTTTGGGTCGTTGTGCTGTTACATCACTCAACTTCTGTTGAGCTTCAAATGGCGGACAGATAGCCTTATATTCTCCTGCAAAATGTCTTGATAAACTTGGGAATTCATTTTTTTGTCGATGATAGCAAGCTGTCCAGGCCCTGAGGCAGCAAAGCAGCCCCAAACCATGATGCTCCCTCCACCATACATTACAGTTGGGATGAGGTTTTGATGTTGGTGTGCTGTGCCTTTTTTCTCCACACATAGTGTTGTGTGTTCCTCCCAAACAACTCAACTTTAGTTTAATCTGCCCACGCAATAATTTACCAGTAGCGCTGTGGAACAACAAGGTGCTCTTTTGCAAACTTCAGACGTGCAGCAATGTTTTTTTTGGACAGCAGTGGCTCTTTCCATGGTGTCCTCCCATGAACACCATTATTATTCAGTGTTTTACTTATCATAGACTCATAACAGAGATGTTAGCATGTTCCAGAGATCTTTAGCTGACACTCTATGATTCTTCTTAACCTCATTGAGCATTCTGCACTATGCTCTTGCAGTCATCTTTGCAGGATGGCCACTCCTAGGGAGAGTAGCAACAGTGCTGAACTGTCTCTATTTATAGACAACTTGTCTTGCCGTGGACTGATGAACATCAGGCTTTTAGAGATACTTTTGTAACCTTTCCCAGCTTTATACAAGTCAACCGTTCTTAATCTTATGTCTTCGGAGATCTCTTTTGTCCGAGTCATGTTTCACATCAGGCAATGCTTCTTGTGAATAGCAAACTCAAATCCAGTCATGACTCCAGTCATGTCCATGTTTCATTAAAGTGTAATGGATGTTCAGTATAAGAAGGCTCATGCATTTTCCCTTGTAACAAACATTCATTCAAGTGTATTTTATTCTGTGAAAGGCACATCAATTAGGTTTACACAGACCTTCGTTAAAACCTGTGTAAGTACTCCTTTTTGCTGTTCAAGGAAATAGTCTTTACAATTTCTCTTGAAATATTTATTTAGAAAAGGATGTCCTTGATAACACAACATGGACTACCTCCCTCTCAAACAATGCCCCAAACTAACAGAGATCTGGCCCTCTGATTAAACCTTTGGAATAGCTGGATCCTGCTTTTTCTCCAATTCAATAACGACAATTGGATTTTGTGGCTGCAATCAGATGGTCTCTGTATTAAAATCTTCACTACTGAAGTGTGCGTTATGCTACAGTATATACTGTACCAGGCTTGGGCTCAATTCCATTTAAATTCCAGTCAATTCTGGAAGTACAATGATATTCCAACTCCAAATCTAGTCAAATGTATTTATATAGCCCTTCGTACATCAGCTGATATCTCAATGTGCTGTACAACTCAAATGGCAAAGATTTGAATTTGGTTTACTTTCTGAATTGACTAGAATTTAAATGGAATTTACTCCAGCCCTGGTATATACTTTCTCTGAGAAGTGACTGTCATGAGATTTTGGATGATCACTTTAGTTTGTAGCTTTTCATTCCATTTTCCAGGAGGAAGTATTAATATAGTCAAGATTGAAAATATCTATTCATGTTTCATACTCATAAAAGGCACAAATTGTCATCCAGTCCATCCAATTTCATGTTGTGGGTTTCTTTCACACACAAATGTGAGACCCTACCAACAGTTTTACCGTAACATGCTCTGATGAAGGCAAAACTGCCAAAATGCAGTGCCGCTATTTCGCAATTTTGTTAAACTCAGGATTTCTCATTTGAAGTGTTACTGTAACCACAGTTCAATGTAGCAAGACTAATTGTCAACTCAAGATCCGTTTCAAGTAGAGGTCGACCGATTAACCGGAATTGCCGATTAATTAGGGCTGATTTTAAGTTTTCATAACAATCAGTAATCGGCATTTTTGGACACCGATTGTGGCCGATTACATTGCACTCCACGAGGAGACTGCGTGGCAGGCTGACTACCTGTTACGCGAGTGCAGCAAGAAGCCAAGGTAAGTTGCTAGCTAGCATTAAACTTATTTTATAAAAAACAATCAATCTTAACATAATCACTAGTTAACTACACATGGTTGATGATATTACTAGTTTATCTAGCTTGTCCTGCATTGCATATAATCGACTTCTCATCACAGCCTACTTCGCCAAACGGGTGATGATTTAACAAGCGCTTTCTCGAAAAAAGCACTGTCGTTACACCAATGTGTACCTAACCATAATTTAAAAAAATATATATATTTAAATTTTACCTTTATTTTACTAGGCAAGTCAGTTAAGAACAAATTCTTATTTTCAATGACGGCCTAGGAACAGTGGGTTAACTGCCTGTTCAGGGGCAGAACAACAGATTGTGTACCTTGTCAGCTCGGGGATTTGAACTTACAACCTTTCGGTTACTATTCCAATGCTCTAACCACTAGGCTACCCTGCCGCCCCATCAATGCCTTTCTTTAAAATCAATACACAAGTATATATTTTTAAACCTGCATATTTAGTTAATATTGCCTGCTAACATGAATTTATTTTAACTAGGGAAATTGTCATTTCTCTTGCGTTCGGTGTAAGCAGTCAGGGTATATGCAGTAGTTTGGGCCGCCTGGCTCGTTGCGAACTGTGTGAAGACCATTTATTCCTAACAAAGACTGTAATTAATTTGCCAGAATTATACATAATTATGACATAACATTGCAGGTTGTGCAATGTAACAGCAATATTTAGACTTAGGGATGCCACCCGTTAGATAAAATACGGAACAGTTCCGTATTTCACTGAAAGAATAAATGTTTTGTTTTTGAAATTATAGTTTCCGGATTTGACCAAATTAATGACTTACAGCTCATATTTCTGTGTGTTATTATGTTATAATTAAGTCTGATTTGATAGAGCAGTCTGACTGAGCGGTGGTAGGCAGCAGCAGGCTCGTAAGCATTCATTCAAACAGCACTTCCGTGAGTTTGCCAGCAGCTCTTCGCTGTGCTTCAAGCATTGAGCTGTTTATGACTTCAAGCCTATCAACTCCCGAGATTAGGCTGGTGTAACCGATGTGAAACCGGTTGTGTAACCGGTGCGCGCTAATAGCATTTAAATCGGTGAAGTCACTCGCTCTGAGACCTTGAAGTAGTTGTTCCCCTTGCTCTGCAAGGGCCACAGCTTTTGTGGAGCGATGGGTAACGATGCTTCGAGGGTGGCTGTTGTCGATGTGTTCCTGGTTCAAGCCCAGGTAGGGGCGAGGAGAGGGACATAAACTATACTGTTACACTGGCAATAATATAGTGCCTATAAGAACATCCAATAGTCAAAGGTATATGAAATAGAAATGGTATAATCGGTATCGGCCTTTTTTGGTCCTCCAATAATCGGTATCAGTGTTGAAAAATCATAATCGTTCGACCTCTAGTTTCAAGTCATTTTCCCTTTCACATACAGTAGGTATCACTACACCAACTTATTGAGGAAGTTAAACTGACTCCGTTTCTGCATAGATAAGACATTTTCCTGACTGATTGACATTGTCTCTCCCTGTCTCTCCTAACTCTGTGTACCTCTGTCTTTGTAGTTAGACAGATTCAAAGAGCCCCCTGCGTACGGGCCCATGTGTGACCTGTTGTGGTCAGACCCCCTGGAGGACTTTGGGAACGAGAAGAGCCAAGAACACTTCACACACAACACAGTGAGAGGCTGCTCCTACTTCTACAGGTGGGCCGTCACCTCCTTCACAAGCTGCGTAGTGTGAAAAAGAGGCTGTGAATGTATTCATTTATTTGTCATTTAGTTGACAGAGACAGTGCACATTATTAAGAGTGTGTGTGTGCGTGTGGGTTTGCATGTGTGTGTGTGTGTGTGTGTCTTGGCTTTTGTAATAGTTGGCCATATCTTGCTTTGTTACCATTGCTGACTTTGTTAAATTGCTGATGTATCATACAATGGACTTGACATTAATCTAGTGTAACACTTCTGGCATCTACAGTAATATAACCCTCCAAATAAAACAGTTAACTTGTGCCATTGAAGCATCAATGAACCTTCCTTTGCCAAATCCTTCCAGCCCACGTTATTCTGGCAAATGTTCATCTTCATTCAGTCCCCATCGAAGCCCCTCAGTCCCTTTTCTACTGTCTGCATCATAGTAGCTTTGTAACCTGCATTTGTCATGGTCGCAGGGAAACGGCCTTTTCTCTCATTACTCTGTCGCGAGTGTTTATTTAACACATATATGAACTCCCATTGAATTATTTTTTATTTAACCTTTATTTAACTAGGCAAGTCAGTTAAGAACAAATTCGTATTTACAATGACGGCCTACCCCGGCCAAACCTGGACGACACTGATCCAATTGTGCGCCACCCTATGTGACTCCCAATTTCAGCCGGATGTGATACAGCCTGGTTTTCGAACCAGGGACGGTAGTGATGCCTCTTGCACTGAGATGCGGTGCCTTAGACCGCTGCGTCACTCAGGAGCCCAGTCACAGGCAGAGCATACAAGGAAACGCTGGAAGTGCTGCAGGAGCTCACGCTGTCCTGAATGTAATGAACTTGTGCATTAGCACAGGGCCAGAGTCTCCTCCAAATGTGAGCTTTAGTGCTCCAGTGTCCAGTCATTACAGGTGGACAGACGCTCATTTGATCCTGTCATGCTAGTGGCAGAGCCAGCCTGAAGCAGCCCAAGCTGTCAAATGTTTCTCCTGAGTTAGTGACTGTAGATAGGATTCCCCTTAGAAATGCAGTCCATCCAACTGAAGGCAGTGGATTGGGTAGGGTTGTTCTCAAGGCATTACTTACAATTTGTATATTGATATAATTTGAAAAGAGATTGCATATATCATATTTGTCAGAGTCTTATTTTCTGTACCCATAATACCTATTTCAAAGACCTCCTATTTCACGAGCGTACAAATGTAATATTTGCTCTTTGGACCCCAGGAAGACTAGCGGTCTCTAAAGGTCTTTTCATTTCGTGAAAACAAGGAAGAGTCGCCTTCCCTTGCAAGTAGTAGCTAGCTGGCAGCCTGGCTAGCTGGCATTAGCCTAGCCCAAGGCCAGCAGAGGGCGATATTGAGTCGTTTCCATTTTACACTCGTATCCCCTGCAGACCGCTTTGTACCTAAAACATTCTCCTTTCAGGCTGCAACGGTGTCGATTTCCTCCTTAACTATATTTAATAGTGAGAAAAAGGGGAAAATATGCATACTTTCTTTATGAAACACCATTTTCCACCACCATGCTAAAGGGGCTAATGCCTCGGAATGCTATTCCCGGATGTTGCCTATCGCTTTCAGCCAATCCATTTGCAGCAGTCTGATGTTTACCCTTGGCTGAACGCAGGGCACAACATCAGGAAGTAGCATTAGCCAAATGGTGTTTCATAAAGGGAGTATGTGTATTTTCCACATTTTCTCTGCCTTCTTGCCATTAGTAGGAAATTGACGCCTTTGCAGCCTGAATGGATAATGTTTTAGGTACAACCCGGTCCACGGGGGATACGAGTGTATTTACGGCTGCATACAATGCGTTTGGACGGTAAAATGAAAATGAAAATGAAACCATCAATATCAGTTCAATATCGCCATCTGCCGGCCTTTGGGCTAGCCTTAGCCTGGTTAAAAACATAGCAAGCCAGCTAGCCTTTTTAGCTTCCCACATCGCCATGTGAAATAATCTGATTTATAATTTTTTGAAATATGCCCTGGCAAATATTCTTATACTTGCCAGTGTAACCTAAAACATTTTCCCAGTTTGATATGCTGCTTGTGTATTCATTCCCATATCAGCTAAAGATAGAGCGTCATGTTTTGTTCACAAGAAAAAAAGCACATGGATTGCTAGGTGGCTGCAGCAGATTCTACCATTTTAGCCTGTAATCAGTAGTTATTAATGTTATACAAAATATATTTTGGGGTGAATTCTTGTTGTTTTGTTTACTGTTTGAACAATAGCTGAGATTACATTTGGTTATCAATGAAAAATAGGTTAATTTGATGAATAGCCTATAGAACCAAGTGACAACACAGCCTCCACTGCCTGTCTCAATTTTTGGCAAACGACATTGCGACACTGAATCTTGCTTGTGCGTAAAGCGTGTCGTAAACGTTTTTGATTTATTTTATTTTGATTGAACCTTTATTTAAACAGGGAGTCACAGTGAGATAAGGCGATAGCTAAAGGGGATCCAAATAAAGAATGAAGAATTAGCTTAGGTATTTTATGTGGGAACAATGATGCTTATTTGCATTCAATATTTGATGTAGGTCAGGACTATGTGATAGCTGTGCATAGATTTGTATATGACCCAAAAGTTTGCTGTAAAGGGTCTCACTTGACTTATACTGGGCAAAAATATATACACAACATGCAACAATTTCAAAGATTTTACTGAGTTACAGTTCATATTAGGAAATCAGTCAATTAAAGTAATTTCATTAGGCCCTAATCTATGGATTTCACAGGACAGGGAATACAGATATGCATCTGTTGGTCACAGATGTCTTGAAATAAAGAGAGGAGCGTGGATCAGAAAACCAGTCAGTATCTGGTGTGATCACCATTTGCCTCGTGCATCGCGACACATCTCCTTCGCATAGAGTTGATCAGGCTGTTGATTGTGGCCTGTGGAACGTTTTCCCACTACTTTTCAATGACTGTGTGAAGTTTCTGGATTATGGCGGGAACTGGAACATGCTGTCGTACACATGTTGTACATGTCGATCCAGCGCATCCCAAACATGCTCAATGGGTGACATGTCTGTTGAGTATGCAGGCCATGGAAGAACTGGGACATTTTCAGCTTCCAGGAATTGTGTACAGATCCTAGCGACATTATCATTCTGAAACATGAGGTGATGGCAGCAGATGAATGGGTTGACAATGGGCCTCAGGATCTTGTCATGGTATCTCTGTGCATTCAAATTGACATAGATAAAATGCAATTGTGTTTGTTGTCCATAGCTCATGCCTGCCCAAACCATAACCCCACCGCCACCATGGGGCACTCCGTTCACAACATTGGCATCAGCAAACCGCTCACTCACAAGACACCATGCACGTGGTCAGCCGGTTGAACGTACTGCAAAATTCTCTAAAGCAATATTGGAGGCAGCTTTTGGTAGAGAAATTAACATTAAATTCTCTGGCAACAGCTCTGGTGGATATTCCTGCAGTCAGCATGTCAATTGCACTCTCTCTCAACTTAAGACATCTGTGGCATTGTGTTGTGTGACAAAACTGCAGATTTTCGAGTGACCTTTTATTGTCCCCATCAGAAGGTGAACCTGTGTAATGATCATGCTGTGTAATCAGCTTCTTGATATGCCACATGGGAAAGGAGCAATGCTCACTAAAAGGGATATAAACATATTTGTGCACAACATTTTAGAGAAATACGTATTTTGTTTCAGGTCATGAAACATGGGACCAACACTTTACATGTTGCATTTATAATTGTGTTCAGTGTAGATTTGTGTATGACCCAACAGTTTGCTATAAATTCTCCTGCTTGACTTAGATTTGTGTATGACCCAACAGTTTACTGTTAATTGTCCTGATTTAGATTTGTATATGTTCCAACAGTTTACTGTAAATGGTCCTGCTAGAGTTAGATTTGTATATGTTCCAACAGTTTACTGTAAATGGTCCTGCTAGAGTTAGATTTGTATATGTCCCAACAGTTTACTGTAAATGGTCCTGCTAGAGTTAGATTTGTATATGTTCCAACAGTTTACTGTAAATGGTCCTGCTAGAGTTAGATTTGTATATGTCCCAACAGTTTACTGTAAATGGTCCTGCTAGAGTTAGATTTGTATATGACCCAACAGTTTACTGTAAATGATCCTGCTAGAGTTAGATTTGTATATGTCCCAACAGTTTACTGTAAATGGTCCTGCTAGAGTTAGATTTGTATATGTCCCAACAGTTTACTGTAAATGGTCCTGCTAGAGTTAGATTTGTATATGTCCCAACAGTTTACTGTAAATGGTCCTGATTTAGATTTGTATATGTCCCAACAGTTTACAGTAAATGGTCATGCTTGACTTAGATTTGTATATGACCCAACAATTTGCTGTAAATGGTCCTGATTTAGATTTGTATATGACCCAACAATTTGCTGTAAATGGACCTGATTTAGATTTGTATATGTCCCAACAGTTTACTGTAAATGGTCCTGCTAGAGTTAGATTTGTATATGACCCAACAATTTGCTGTTAATTGTCCTGATTTAGATTTGTATATGTCCCAACAGTTTACTGTAAATGGTCCTGCTAGAGTTAGATTTGTATATGACCCAACAATTTGCTGTTAATTGTCCTGATTTAGATTTGTATATGTCCCAACAGTTTACTGTAAATGGTCCTGATTTAGATTTGTATATGTCCCAACAGTTTACTGTAAATGGTCCTGCTAGAGTTAGATTTGTATATGTCCCAACAGTTTACTGTAAATGGTCCTGATTTAGATTTGTATATGTCCCAACAGTTTACTGTAAATGGTCCTGATTTAGATTTGTATATGTCCCAACAGTTTACTGTAAATGGTCCTGCTAGAGTTAGATTTGTATATGACCCAACAATTTGCTGTTAATGGTCCTGATTTAGATTTGTATATGTCCCAACAGTTTACTGTACATGGTCTAGCTTGACATATATTTGTAAATGACCCAATCTTTTGCTGTAAATGGTCTCGCTTGACTATCTGCCAGACAACAGGGACCCTGTCAGGGAGAGAAATGTCACCCCTGTCACTTGAGAAAGCGTAAGAGCGCTGTGTTGTCTCTTTCGGGTTCTGGCTGCTAGTGATATTTCCATGGTATGCCCCTGCCATCTCTGATATCTCTGATATCTCTGATATCTCTGATATCTCAGTTACAAGGACCCAGTATACTAAATCCAGTAGGATCGACTATTGACAGAGAGACAGTGATTTAAAGGTGATGGGCACTATTCGTACACTTAAAATACATATTTCCTCCCAGGCTTCCTTGAAGCATTCCCTAATCTGGCATCACGGCATGGATTTTATCGCATATCAGATCAATGATTACTTCGAGGAAGGAAGGATGCATTTTAAAAGTAATGCAGTGTATTAGGAAAATATTCAGACCCCTTGACTTTTTCAAAATGTTGTTGCGTTACAGCCTTATTCTAAAATGTATTAAATTATTTGTTTTCCTCATCAATCTACACACAATATCCCATAATGACTAAATGAAAACAGGTTTAAAAACATTTTAGCAAATATATTCCAAATAAAAAACAGGAATACCATATTTATTTATTTATTTATTCAGAACATTTTTTCCATTGATCATCCTTGAGATGTTTCTACAACTTGATTGGAGTATACCTTTGGTAAATTCAATTGATTGGACATGATTTGGAAAGACACACACCTGTCTATCTAAGGTCCAACAGTTGACAATGCATGTCAGAGCAAAAACCAAGCCATGAGGTTGAAGGAATTGTCCGTAGATCTCTGAGACAGGATTGTGAAAGGGTACCAAAAAATGTCTGCACCATTAAAGGTCCCCAAGAACACAGTGGCCTCCATCATTCTGATGGGTTCTGACTCCTAAACTTGAAATGGTGTTAATCATTACGTATCCTATGGAAATGAGGAGTGCTACAGTCTGGTTTCTACACCAGAAGTGAATGGTTATCTGTAGGAGGAATGTATATGGTGTGGTCAATTAAGGGTGGATATGAACCAGAGGCTTGGAGTGTACCGAGTAAAAGATAGGCAATCACATGGTTGCAGTCACTGAGTTCAGCTCAAGTCACATTAAGGGAGAAGGAACCGTTTATTACCCACATCACTTAACTTCCTGCCTAGCGATAAAGATATAATGTTTAGAGGGAATGAGGAGACTGCACCCAAATTGGGGTGTATATCCTTGTGCTGGTGGAAACATGTCTTTGTCTGTTCAGCTGTCTAACCTTTTGGGTAAAAAAACTTGTTTTGAGCTTTAATAATCGTCTGTGATTTTTTACTCTGTTCATTTAGAACCTAAAAATCCTTAAATGGAAGAAGTTTAGAAAAACCAAGACTCTTCCTATAGTTGGCCGCCTAGCCAAACTGAGCAATCGGGGGCGAAGGGCCTTGGTGAAGGAGGTGACCAAGAACCCGATGGTCACTCTGACAGAGCTCCAGAGATCCTTTCTGGAGATGGGAGGACCTTCCAGAAGGACAACCATGTCTGCAGCACTCCACCAATCAGGCCTTTTAAGGTAGAGTAGCCAGAATGAAGCCACTCCTCAGTTAAAGGCACATGACAGCCTGCTTGGAGTTTGCCAAAAGGCACCTAAAGGAATCTGACCATGAAAAACAAGATTCTCTGGTTTGATGAAACCAAGATTGGATTCTTTGGCCTGAATGCCAAGCGTCACGTCTGGAGGTTACCCGGCACATCCCCAGGGTGAAGCATGGTGGTGGCATTATCATGCTGGGGGGGATGTTTTTCAGCGGCGGGGACTGGGAGACTAGTCAGGAACGAGGGAAAGATGAATGGAGCAAAGTACAGAGAGATCCTTGCTGAAAACCTTCCAATTAGACAACAACCCTAAGCACACAGCAAAGACAACGCAGGAATGGCTTCGGGACAAGTCTCTGAATGTCCTTGAGTGGCCCAGCCAGAGCCTGGACTTTAACCCGATCGAACATCTCTGGAGAGACCTGAAAATAGCTGTGCAGCGATGCTCCCCATCCAACCTGACAGAGCTTGAGAGGATCTGCAGAGAAGAATGGGAGAAACTCCCCAAATACAGGTGTGCCAAGCTTGTAGCATCATTTCCAAGAAGACTCGAGGCTGTTATCACTGCCAAAGGTACTTGAACAAAGTATTGAGTAAAGGATCTGAGTACTTATGTAAATGTGATTTATTTATAAGAACCTGTTTTTGCTTTGTCATTATGGGGTATTGTGTGTCGATTGAGTTAATTAAAAAAAACTGAACAAGAGGACAAGTACATTAGTGTCTAGTTTGAGTAACAGACGTCTAACAAGTCCTCAACTGGCAGCTTCATTAAATGGTACCTGCAAAACACCAGACTCAACGTCAATAGTGAAGAGGCGACTCCGGGATGCTGGCCTTCTAGGCAGAGCTGCAAAGAAAAAGCCATATCTCAGACTGGCCAATAAAAATTAAATATTAAGATGGGCAAAAGAACACAGACACTGGACAGAGGAACTCTGCCTAGAAGGCCATCCTTTTCGCTGTTGATGTTGAGTCTGGTGTTTTGCAGGTACTATTTAATGAAGCTGCCGGTTGAGGACTTGTTAGGCGTCTGTTTCTCAAACTAGACACTAATGTACTTGTCCTCTTGCTCAGTTGTGCACTGTGGCCTCCCACTCCTCATTGTACTCTGGTTAGAATCTGTTTGCACTGTTCTATGAAGGGAGTAGTACACAGCGTTGTACGAGATCTTCAGTTTCTTGGCAATGTCTTTCATGGAATAGCCTTCATTTATCAGAACAAGAATAGACTGATGAGTTTCAGATGAAAGTTCTTTGTTTCTGGTCATTTTGAGCCTGTAATCGAACCCACAAATGCTGATGCTCCAGATACTCAACTAGTCTAAAGAAGGCCAGTCTTATTGCTTCTTTAATCAGACAACAGTTTTCAGCTGTGCTAACATAATTGCAAAAGGGTTTTCTAATTATCATTTAGCCTTTTAAAATTATAAACTTGGATTAGCTAACACAACGTGCCATTAGAACACAGGAGTGTTGATTGCTGATAATGGGCCTCTGTACGCCTATGTACAGTCGTGGCCAAAAGTTTTGAGGATGACACAAATATTAATTTTCAGAAAGTCTGCTGCCTCAGTTTTTATGATGGCAATTTGCATATACTCCAGAATATTATGAAGAGTGATCAGGTGGATTGCAATTAATTGCAAAGTCCCTCTTTGCTATGCAAATTAACTGAATCCCCAAAAAAACATTTCCACTGCATTTCAGCCCTGCCACAAAAGGACCAGCTGACATCATGTCAGTGATTCTCTCGTTAACACAGGTGTGAGTGTTGACTTGGACAAGCCTGGAGATCACTCTGTCATACTTATTGAGTTTGAACTAGAAGCTTCAAAAGGAGGGTGGTGCTTGGAGTCATTGTTCTTCCTCTGTTAACCATGGTTACTTGCAAGGAAACACGTGCCGTCATCATTGCTTTGCACAAAAAGGGCTTCACAGGCAAGGATATTGCTGCCAGTAAGATTGCACCTAAATCGACAATTTTTAGGATCATCAAGAACTTCAAGGAGAGTGGTTCAATTGTTGTGAAGAAGGCTTCGGGGCGCCCAAGAAAGTCCAGCAAGCTCAGCTGTGGGATCGGGGCACCACCAGTACAGAGCTTGCTCAGGAATAGCAGCAGGCAGGTGTGAGTGCATCTGCATGCACAGTAACTTTTGGAGGATGGCCTGGTGTCAATAAGGGCAGCAAAGAAGCCACTTCTCTCCAGGAAAAACATCAGGGACAGACTGATATTCTGCAAAAGGTACAGGGATTGGACTGCTGAGGACTGGGGTAAAGTCATTTTCTCTAATGAATCCCCTTTACAATTTGTGGGGCATCCGGAAAAAAGCTTGTCCGGGGAAGACAAGGTGAGCTCTACAGCCAGTCCTGTGTCATGCCAACAGTAAAGCATCCTGAGCCCATTCATGTGTGGGGTTGCTTCTCAGCCAAGGGAGTGGGCTCATTCACAATTTTGCCTAAGAACACAGCCATGAATTAAGAATGGTACCAACACTTCCTCCGAGAACAACTTCTCCCAACCATCCAGGAACCGTTTGGTGATGAACAATGCCTTTTCCAGCATGATGGAGCACCTTGCCATAAGGCAAAAGTGATAACTAAGTGGCTTGGGGTACAAAACATTGATATTTTGGGTCCATGGCCAGGAAACTCCCCAGACCTTAATCCCATTGAGAACGTGTGGTCAACCCTCAAGAGGCGGGTGGACAAACAAAAAAACACACATTCTGACAAACACCAAGCATTGATTATGCAAGAATGGGCTGCCATCAGTCAGGATGTGGCCCAGAAGTTAATTGACAGCATACCAGGGTGGATTGCAGAGGTCTTGAAAAAGAAGGATCAACACTTCAAACATTGACTCTTTGCATCAACTTCATGTAATTGTCAACAAAAGCCTTTGACACTTATGAAATGCTTGTAAATATACTTCAGTATTCCAAAGTAACATCTGACAAAAATATCTAAAGACACTAAAGCAGCAAACTTTGAAAATTAATATTTGTGTCATTCTTTAAACTTTTGGCCAAGACTGTAGATATTCCATTCAAAATCAGCTGTTCCTACACTGTATTTCTGATCAATATAATGTTATTTTAATGGGAAGAAAATGTGTTTTTATTTCAAAAACAAGGACATTTCTAAGTGACCCCAAACTTTTGAACGGAAGTGTATATTTTAGAGTAAGGCGGTAACGTAACATAATGTGGAAAAAGTCAAGGTGTCTGTTTGAAGAGGGCCCTTGTCAATGGCTGTTGTAGTATAAACACTCAAACAGGATCGGACAGTAAAATTCCAGCCCAGGTTAGGTGCTTCCTCCTGTACCCTAGCCCAACAGCCTCCTGTGTCTTATTGGCTTGGCTTAAATTCCTCTGTGGCCTTGGCCTGCATCCCAAATGGCACTACATTTCCCTACATAGTGCACTCCTTTTGACCAGTCCTTTATGGGTAGTGCACTATATAGGGAATAGGATGCCATTTGACATGTAGCCTTGTTGTTTTCCCCTAGGCTGGATCTGCCTGCAGGGCTCATTGTAATTGGCAGCACACTTGCATGCTGAGTTTATGGGCCAGCTTCAAGCTGCCGACTAAAAGGAGAACAATTCGCCAATCGGAGAAAAAAGACTCAGTTTAGTCCCTTTTCCTGATTCTGACAGCTGTGTCTTATTCCAGCACCATAGGCCCCCTCATAACTGTTTTACACACATTACTGAGGTGTGAAATTGCATGTTGTTTTGAATACAGGCCCCATCTTTTCGAGCCCGCTATAGCCTAGTGGACACTTTGCTTGTTCACTAAATATGTTTTCTTTTCTGAACCATTGATTACTATTTGTGAGTAGCCTAAGCAGGTAATTGCATGGTATTTTCATTGCTTTATGAAAATAGCCCTTAATTGGATTTTGGCTGTACAATTGATTCACAGAGTATACTGTCAGATTTGAGGTAGACAGGGTGTGCATGTATTTATTTGTTTGTTAGGGACAGTGCACAACTGTTGGATGGCTGACATCTGTGTCCCAGAACAGATGTCAAATGCTTTCAGCACAAAATGTATTTAGTCTTCTGAGAAATACCTAGCAACAGCATCTGCTAAACAGTGACAGGCGCATGGAAAGAAATAATGGATTAAAATAATGAATCGAGATGGATATTAGATGCACACTTTTTATTATCCTCGACGCAATGCGATCGCACCACAAAGAAACCGTACACACACTTAGGCAATGTTCCTCTGTCAGTTGTATTTTCTCTCCTCATGTGACCAGTAACAGAATGAACTTAACCCTAGACCTATTTCTAGGTTTAAGTCCACCTTGAGTGACAAAGCAAAGTACTCTCAGCTGAGAAGCCTGATGTGTAACTGTGCCACTCAAAACGTATCCTGTTACCCATCTGACGAGGAAATGTGATTTGAGACACATTTCTTTACTTTTAGTGAAGTGAGAGTTATTGTTCTCTTGTCTACTATTTGTCCTGGATATTAACTGTAGGGTGAGGACATTGGATGTTACCAGAAGTGCCCAGTGGCCAGAAGTACAAGGCTTCACGAAAAAAAATCCATCTACCTATCACACAGAGCAGTAAGCTATCCTCTAGCTCCAAAAGCATTCAGCAATGGGGACTCGTACTGAGCAAAGAGCATGACCATTGTTATGCAAATGAGTTACGTCCAGCAACAAGCACTTGAGTTTAGCCTCCTGCGCAGAGCTAAATGATCTCACGTACATCACCCATTTCCTAATGTACAGCTGATGTGTATTTTTCTCAATGTGAAATGGTTGATTATTTGAAGCCTACAATAAAATACCAACATGATGAGTAGGTTGCACAATGAGTGTGGTTCTTTGAACGATTTGTAAACAGTCTGAGAATATTGCATATTTATCCTTGGATGGCTCTCATGTGACATCAGCCGTTCATGGAATAGCCTTTGGAAGTCGTTGTGGTCGGGAGTTATGGATGGATTTAGACTCACTGTTGCATTCTGTTTCCCAAGGTCACTCACTTACTAAACGTTCCTTCTCCGGTAGCTGATTTAGGAATGTTGTCAACGTAACTGGTTTTTAGGGGGTTGTTGGCTGTGTGACTAGGGCCTACTTCACTGAGAGCGAAAGGACATTTCCAGTGGACTTTTGGTGTCTTTGGTAAGGAAAGGTTATGGCATGGAAAATACTGCAACTGTCCTATATTGTAATTACTGTCAGTTTGTTTTGGCCACCTTCATCTCAGCCTGTTCAGAACTGCATGAGTATGCAAAAGCTACACACACACACACACACACACACACACACACACACACACACACACACACACACACACACACACACACACACACACACACACACACACACACACACACACACACACACACACACACACACACACACACACACTAAACAATTATAGCGTTTGTTGATAAACCACACACCTGCTGGATTATTTTGTTTACCCTTTTTGTTTACCCTTTTTGTTTACCCTTTCTGATGGTAACATGATGAAGATGCATCTGCTATATTTACAAACGTATTAAAATACATTTGAATGAATATCTATTTCAATTATGTGTCAACGAAATCTAATCGCTGTCTTTAGATCAAATTAGAGCCGTTAATCAAGCATGTGTCATCTTGTCTTCCACCAGCTACCCCGCCGTCTGCGACTTTCTACAACACAATAACTTGTTATCTGTCATTCGAGCCCATGAAGCACAGGACGCTGGGTAAGTGTCCTCTTTTTACTCACCGCTGACTGCTACACAGCCCTTCTCCTTGGACAACTATGTCGCTTGAGTTTTACGCAAGTAAACATTCGAACCTGTTGTTTACTAGAAAAAAAATTGTGCTGTATTAAAAGGTGCAGAGTTTTGGCCATCAGAGCCCCTTTCAAAGGACTTTGATAGCAAGCGTGTCAAAACGTTGAAGAAAGGGCTGATGAGGCAGAGGGGAGCCCAAACTGACCGCTTGTCGCCCCGTTTGTTTTCTCTGCACTCCCGCTGCTTTGTCCACGCAGACCGTCTGGTCCCACTCAAAGAGCAAGGACAGCTTGACGTACAAGTCAGCCTTAGGCACAGCTCTAGGATCAGATTACCGTGTCCAAATCAATGAAATGACTCCTCAGGGCACTGTTGACTTCATTCACATGCACAATGTGTATGTTACATTATTATATAACCTGTCGTAATATATGCCATTTAGCAGGCCCCTTTTATCCAAAACGATTTTAAAGTAATGCGTGCGTACATTTCAGATGGTCCTGGGAATCGAACCCGCTGCTCTACCACACTGAGCTACAGAGTATTAGGTAGTGTTGTTGTAACGGCGACGGTAATCGTGATGCCGTCTCTCCCTCTAGGTACCGCATGTACAGGAAGAGCCAGACGACAGGGTTTCCTTCTCTCATCACCATCTTCTCAGCACCCAACTACCTAGACGTCTACAATAACAAAGGTAAGCACAGAGTCCCCAGTATTCATTACCTCGACTATGTATTAGTTTATTTTGCGTCTCTTGGGTTGGTTTAGATGGGGATGGGCTGGACTGGACTAACTGCGGTCCATTTGGCATGCACACTCTGGAGGAGGCTGGACACAGACAGACCTTTGTGAAGTGAGTCAGCACAAAAAGTCTCAGAGCGACTCTTTTTGTCCAATAGGGGCACCAAAGGGGAGTTTCCAGGACAGGGAGAAGGGGATGGGGCTGTTTTTGACACACACACAGAGAAAGAGACTGCCATTTTCTCCATGGGGGCATATTTTCGCATAGGTGTGAATTGGGGCAAAGCCAGTGAGTTTACTTGAGGGCATGTGTTGAGATGTTTTGAAGTATTTTTGTCAGTCTTACAGTGGGCTATGTTTACAGGTTGTTGTTTTAACCTTGATGTTCCCTGTTCTCGGCACACTTTGATATCTAATCCCAGCTTTGCCAACTCAAAGGTAAAGAGCTTCAAATAGCCAGCCTTGTGGAGCACAGTCAGGAACGCAGGCAATTACTCAGCCCTGTTAGATTCTACTTCCCACTGTAGTTTTATGGTGCATTTAACATCGGGTGCATATTTCCTCAAATGTTTTTTTTATGGTTAAAAACAGTTTGACTCAGGCGATGTCGTTTTCTAGGATTCTTCTTTATTCTCTTGAAACAACAAGGGATAGAGCTTCTAAATGAAGAGGTAAGAAGAGAACATTCTCTATGTTATTTCTGTTAAGAACTGCCCAATGAGGCACAAATATGGTTAGAATCTGTCTGATCATTAATTTAGGCGGGGGCAGGGGCAGGGCGCCCAATTGAAACGCAAGTGACCGTAATAGATTGATCTTCTCTCATCTTGGACTGGGGCCTCGGTTGCGAGCGCTGCAGTCTAGTGATTGATGGCCGGTCGATGGCCACTGTAAATCTAAAAGGAGCCCGTCGTCTCAATATGAAGACGTCGCCAGATTCAAATTAACCGCGGCCCCTCCCCAATGGTCTGCGGTCCTGGGACAGTGTAACCCTTATCAGAGAGGGGATGCCGTCAGAGCCAGGAAACCCCTAGCTGGTGGTTTCACAGACAAAGAAATAAAAACCAAAACACAAAGGCCAACATTGCTGAGTGGATAAAATGTAAAGGCCACATAGCTCCTTTTTTTAAAGGATAAGATCAATTGTAGAATCAGATTGTTCCACCCCTGAGACAAGGGTCTACTACTCTACAGGGTCTCCTGTCAGGGGTCAAGTTGTCTGTGGTCACATGAGCTGGAGCTGGGTTGTCACTGATGGTCACTCAGGCTAATGTGTTTTGCTCCTCCTGCTACTTCCCTGAACATTACACTGGTGTGTAGAGAGAGATGAACTATGGTACACCCTGCACTCAAATGAAAACACACCGCCATGATTGCTCTCTCTCGCTCCCTCCCTCTCTCTCACTCTCACCCTCCTCTCTCCCACTCCCTCTCTCTCTCTCTTTATCCTTTCTCTCCATGAGCTGTAAACATGAAAACTGACTGCTGCAACACAATATAGAGGAGGCTGGAGGACTCCAAGGGGGAAATAATATTTGTGCATGCTATATTGTCTAGCTGCTTAATTAAGATCTCCCAGCTCAACAAGACCCTTCGGTCGCTGGGCCTGCCTCTTGGACAGTGATGGCAATTACGCATATTCAAACACATGTAAGGCATTTACCTGTTTTCCCCTGCCGTGTGTAGTTGGTGCTTGTGTTTAGACAGTTGGAAGTGTGACGGGGAGACGGAAGTAGATGGACAGCTTTGAAAGTGTCAGACTGGCGATTCAGGCATGTGTGGGTGAGAAGTTGGCTGTGTTAATCACCAGGTCAAACTTCAGCACAAACATTTAGCCTACCTGCTTCTTGATCAGCACAAACATTTAGCCTACCTGCTTCTTAATCAGCACAAACATTTAGCCTACCTGCTTCTTAATCAGCACAAACATTTAGCCTTCCTGCTTCTTAATAAGCACAAACATTTAGCCTTCCTGCTTCTTAATCAGCACAAACATTTAGCCTACCTGCTTCTTAATCAGCACAAACATTTAGCCTACCTGCTTCTTAATCAGCACAAACATTTAGCCTACCTGCTTCTTAATCAGCACAAACATTTAGCCTACCTGCTTCTTAATCAGCACAAACATTTAGCCTACCTGCTTCTTAATCAGCACAAACATTTAGCCTACCTGCTTCTTAATCAGCACAAACATTTAGCCTACCTACTTCTTAATCAGCACAAACATTTAGCCTACCTGCTTCTTAATCAGCACAAACATTTAGCCTACCTGCTTCTTAATCAGCACAAACATTTAGCCTACCTGCTTCTTAAACAGCCATCTTTCCCCTTTTCTCTCCTGTTTTTCGTTGATATAGTGAAATTAGAGATGGATTGAAATTGCTGTTGCTCTAGAGAGGACAGGCTCAGAGATATGGCCGAGGCCATTGTTCATTGACCTCTGGGGGTCAAATGTCAGAGTTCAGTTTCCTGTGAGGTTGGCATGTGGCGGTGCGATCGTACGAGGGGTGGAAAGAGATGGCATGCTGGCGTGGAAAAAATATCACATTGGCATCCCCGGGGCAGGAATGATGACAGTGAACAAGGGAATTTTCCACCTCGTCACGGACGACAGCGTGGGGACCTTGTCTGGATGTTCTGCAGGGATTCCCACCCCCTCCAGCCAGAGCACATCAGAGCAGAATGGAGAGGTTCTGTTTTCCTCTCTGGATTTCTGGGTGGGAAGTTGGATGGGACTCTTGGCAAGAGAGGACCAGTTAACCAATAAACATTCCATTGTTATTATTTAGTCTCCTTCTGTGACTTAACAATAGTGAAGATCAAGACCTCAATTATTGATCAATGACAACTCAATCTGCATTATTACTAACACTGTACTGTGTAGTCTACTGTATTGCACTGCAACAGTGATCTACTCGGATCAAATATGTGTGGGATGATAAATTGAAGTGAAGTGAAAAAACAAAACAGCCCATTTCCCTCTATTTCCTGTCTGCCTCTGTTACATGAATACAGAGAGGTAGACCGTAGAGTGAGTAGAGTCTGATGGGAAGACAGACAGTACAGGAGGAAGAATTAAGCCAGAGGAGGTAGAGAGGAACTTTCATCCCTCTGCCCCGCTTCCCTCCATCCCTCCAGACAAAGGGGATCAGCGAGCCGCCCTCATTACGAAGGGAGGAAAACCCTTCTCAGCAGCCACTCCTCTGTAAATAATGTAGGAGAAGACAGACCGGTGGGTAGGCGTCGGGATGACTTGACCATGGTAGTGTGTGTGTGTTAAAGCACCGAGTCTGGTGTTTTCCCCTAAGAAGCACTGGAGGAGCATGCAGCTTTATCAGAGCAACAGAGATCCCAGGTGGTCATCTGAGGAACTGCAAGGAACCTCCGAAAATATTATGATTTTTTTTTTTTTGGAAAATGTATTGATTTGTGAGGTTTAAAAAAAAACATTTTATTATTTTATGAAAAGCAAGTCACGTGTTAGGAATATTTGGTCCTTTCTGGAATCAAACCCAGAACGCTGGTGTCACAAACGACAACGAGCTGAGCCTTGTAGCATGAGGGGTTGCTTGTTGTAAGCCACTAACTGCATAGATCCTACAATGCAAGTGGATTTGTGCTTTCTGAGTTTGTGTGTCTGTATCTAAGAGAAGGCACAGCAGCTCATAAGAATGGTTGCTGATACTCAAGGCTGCACCATTTGCTTGCTCCCCCACCCGCTCGTCTCACCACTGTATCACCAACCCCAACTCTCACCAAGCCCACTCCAAGTGAATGTTAGTCTGGCTGTAGCTGTACAGACTCATGACATGCAGATGGCTGGCATGCCGCGTTTGATGACTGGCTATTCTCAAACCCAGTCAGGAGACGCCCTGAGGCAGGAAAGTCCCCACCGGGACCCGACCTCGGTGTCAGCTTTCCCCTCAACGAATCTGGGCCACATTGGCCGGGTGTTGCGGGTGGGAGGGGGAGCAGATTGCTGTATAAAGGGGGTTAGGCAGCAGAGTCTGCCTGTGTGGTTCCCTGGCCTGTTGCAATGTGATAACACCTTACCCTGATTAGACAAACTAGGTCATTGGCCCAGGCCCAGGTCTAATACTAATGGGGCTGCTGTGTGAGCCAAAATAGCAAAGTATTCTAATACAAGTTGTGTGGTCCTTCTGTAGCTCAGTTGGTAGAGCATGGCGCATACGCCAGGGTGTGTTTGGACCAATGTTTTGTATGCACACATGACATCTTTGGATAAAATTGGCATATATTATATATTATTATATTACAAGTTGAAGTCATACATATTGTATTTGGAAATGTTTTTTTTATCATCATTCTAAAACATCCATGAGAATCTATAGATTTTTCATGATACAAAAAAGGATTGGATTTTTTGGGGGGACCGAGATTATATGTTTTCTTGCTGTATTACATACAGTACCAGTCAAACGTTTGGACACACCTACTCATTCAAGGGTTTTAATTTATTTTGACTATTTTCTACATTGTACAGCAATAGTAACTATGAAATAACACATATGGAATCATGTAGTAACCAAAAAAGTGTTAAACAAATCAAAACATATTTTATATTTGAGATTCTTCAAAGTAGCCACCCTTTGCCTTGATGACAGTTTTGCACACTATTGGCATTCTCCCAACCAGCTTGAAGGAGTTCCCACATATGCTGAGCACTTGTTGGCTGCTTTTCCTTCACTCTGCGGTCCGACTCATCCCAAATCATCTCAATTGGTTTGAGGTTGAGTGATTGCGGAGGCCAGGTCATCTGATGCAGCACTCCATCACTCCCCTTCTTGGTCAAATAGCCCTTACAACATGTTTTTGGGGTCATTGTTCTGTTGAAAAACAAATGATAGTCCATACTGGTTAAGTATGCCTTGAATTCTAAATAAATCACTGATAGTGTCATCAGCATAGCACCATCACACCTCCTCCATGCTTCACGGTGGGAATTACACATGCGGAAATCATCCGTTCACCTACTCTGCATCTCAGAAAGACATGGCGGTTGGAACCAAAAATCTCAAATTTGGACACATCAGACCAAAGGACAGTTTTCCACTGGTCTAATGTCCATTGCTCATGTTTCTTGCCCAAGCAAGTCTCTTTGTCACACCCTGGTCGAAGTATTTTGTGTTTATCTTCATTTATTTGGTCGGGCCAGGGTGTGGCATGGGGTTTTTGTATGTGGTGTGTTGGTATCGGGATTGTAGCTTAGTGGGGTGTTCTAGTTAAGTCTATGGCTGCCTGAAGTGGTTCTCAATCAGAGGCAGGTGTTTATCGTTGTCTCTGATTGGGAACCATATTTAGGCAGCCATATTCTTTGAGTGTTTCGTGGGTGATTGTCCTTAGTGTCCTGATGTCCTTGTTCTGTGTTTATTTGCACCAGTATTAGGCTGTTTCGGTTTTCATTACGTTTATTGTTTTGTAGTGTTTGTATTTAGATTCGTGTTGCTTCAGTTTAATAAACATGGATAGCAATCTACACGCCGCATTTTGGTCCGACTCTCCTTCACACCTAGAAAACCGTAACACTCTTCTTATTATAATTGTCTTTTAGTAGTGGTTTTGCAGCAATTCGACCATGAAGGCCTGATTCACGCAGTCTCCTCTGAACCGTTGATGTTGAGATGTGTCTGTTACTTGAACTCTGTGAAGCATTTATTTGGGCTGTAATCTGAGGTGCAGTTAACTCTGATGAATTTATCCTCTGCAGCAGAGGTAACTCTAGGTCTTCCTTTCCTGTGGCGGTCCTCATGAGAGCCAGTTTCATCATAACACATGATGGTTTTTGCACTTGAAGAAACTTTAAAAGTAAGACATTTTCCTGTCTTAAAGAAATGATGGACTGTCGTTTGTCTTTGCTTATTTGAGCTGTTCTTGACATAATATGGACTTGGTCTTTTACCAAATAGGGCTATCTTCTGTATACCGCCCCTACTTTCTCACAACACAACTGATTGGCTCAAACAAAGGAAAAAAATTCAACGAATTAACTTTTAACAAGGCACACCTGTTAATTAGAAATGCATTCCAGGTGACTACCTCATGAAGCTGGTTGAGAGAATGCCAAGAGTGTGCAAAGCTGTCATGAAGGCAAAGGGTGGCTCCTTTGAAAAATCTCATCTCAAATATATTTTGATTTGTTTAACACTTTTTTGGTTACTACATGATTCCATATGTGTTATTTCATAGTTTTCATGTGTTCAACTATTATTCTACTGTAGAAAATTGTACATATAAAGAAAAGGTGTGTCCAAACTTTTGACTGGTACTGTGTGTTTCTCTCACAAACACTGAGGGTTAAACTGGTTTGTGATACAGCCTCGGTTTCTTACCCCATCTTTGGTATGTTACAATTGCCTCCCAGAGAATTTGGTGTTTTCCACAGATTCAATATTCCATGCATATATTGGCACAGAAAAAACTATGCACAAGACCTCTGGAGACCCCTGTTTGCACTAGACCTCTGGAGCAGTATTGCATACTGTGGCGAACCAAAGCACTCCTGGTTCTCCAATAAACTTTCTCCCTTTGTTTTATCTCCTGTGGAACTTACAAGTAGATTTGCTGTGTTTCAGCGTATTTTTCTGCACCAGCTTTTCCTTTCAACATCCCTCCACCGCCATCATCTCTCCTTCTGACTCTCCAATCATCTCTCTCTCTATCGCTCTCTATAATCATCTTACTCTCTCTCTCTCTAATCATCTCTCTCTCTCTCTCCCTCTTCCCTCACTTCATCTCTCTCACCTCCCTCCCCCTCTTCCCTGCCTCTTTCTCACTCTCTCCTTTCACCCTCTCCCTCCATGCCTCCCTCCATTCATCCCTCACCAGAAATGCAAGTTCTTTCTCTAAGGAATGGAGGGAGGGATGGCCCGTATGCTGAGCAAGGTGTTTTTCTTGGTTTAATTCATGTTTTAAATCCCTTTAAATGATGCTGGGACTGGAGTGGTGGGAGTTGAGGGCTTGGAATTAAGACGAAAGAACATTCTGGAAGAGCCGAGGATGGATTTAAAAGGCCAGCTGTGTTGAACTGGACATAGCGGAGACAGACTAGGTATTTTTAGTTAATACCGCTGTTTTAATTGCAAGACACAATGTCCCTTGTGGTGTAAAACTGACAGGTTTATTGGGGTTTAGTGACGAGCTGGATTTACAGTTTTATGGATAGTTTTATAATGCACTCTATGGATGTTCTAGGATAGAAGGCCCTTTGAATGTATTCATAATGCTATGTACACCAGTGGTTCGTTCAACATGTTACAGTAGTTTTTACAGTAGTTTACTTAAAGCATCCAGGTATAATTCATTATGATGCAGTTATTAGCCCATAATGATGTATTGTAATCATCTCGAAATGATCCAGACAAAATCATAGAGAGATAAAACATTCTATATATACCTTGCTATAAAACATGAATAACATACATGCTTATAACAATTTGTAATGCATAATACCTGGATGCTTTTTTTTCATTTTCCTTTTTTCTTTGAGTGTGTGTGTATGTATGTGTGTGTGTATATATATGTATATATATGTATATATATATATTTACACTGCTCAAAAACATAAAGGGAACACTTAAACAACACAATGTAACTCCCAAGTCAATCACACTTCTGTGAAATCAAACTGTCCACTTAGGAAGCAACACTGATTGACAATAAATTTCACATGCTGTTGTGCAAATGGAATAGACAACAGGTGGAAATTATAGGCAATTAGCAAGACACCCCCAATAAAGGAGTGGTTCTGCAGGTGGTGACCACAGACCACTTCTCAGTTCCAATGCTTCCTGGCTGATGTTTTGGTCACTTTTGAATGCTAGCGGTGCTTTCACCCTAGAGGTAGCATGATACGGAGTCTACAACCCACACAAGTGGCTCAGGTAGTGCAGCTCATCCAGGATGGAACATCAATGCGAGCTGTGGCAAGAAGGTTTGCTGTGTCTGTCAGCGTAGTGTCCAGAGCATAGAGGCGCTACCAGGAGACAGGCAGGTACATCAGGAGAGGTGGAGGAGGCCGTAGGAGGGCAACAAACCAGCAGCAGGACCGCTACCTCTGCCTTTGTGCAAGAAGTGGCAGAAGGAGCATGAGGATGGTACGAGGGCCCGAAATTCCACAGGTGGGGGTTGTGCTTACAGCCCAACACCGTGCAGGACGTTTGGCATGTGCCAGAGAACACCAAGATTGGCAAATTCGCCACTGGCGCCCTATGATCTTCACATATGAAAGCAGGTTCACACTGAGCACATGTGACAGAAGTGACAGAGTGATGGAGAACGTTCTGCTGCCTGCAACATCCTCCAGCATGACCGGTTTGGCGGTTGGTCAGTTATGGTGTGGGGTGGCATTTCTTTGGGGAGCCGCACAGCCCACCATGTGCTCGCCAGAGGTAGCCTGACTGCCAATCGGTGCCGAGATGAGATCCTCAGACCCCTTGTGAGACCATATGCTGGAGCGGGTAGCCCTGGGTTCCTCCTAATGCAAGACTATGCCAGACCTCATGTGGCTGGAGTGTGTCAGCAGTTCCTGCAAGAGGAAGGCATTGATGCTATGGACTGGCCCGTCCGTTCCCCAGACCTGAATCCAATAGAGCACATCTGGGACATCATGTCTCGCTCCATCCACCAACGCCACGTTGCACCACAGACTGTCCAGGAGTTGGCGGATGCTTTAGTCCAGGTCTAGGAGGAGATCCCTCAGGAAACCATCCGCCACCTCATCAGGAGCATGCCCAGGAGTTGTAGGGAGGTCATACAGCCACGTGGAGGCCACACACACTACTGAGCCTCATTTTGACTTGTTTTAAGGACATTACATCAAAGTTAGATCAGCCTGTAGTGTGGTTTTCCACTTTAATTTTGAGTGTGACTCCAAATCCAGACCTCCATGGGTTGATAAATTTGATTTCCATTGATAATTTTTGTGTGATTTTGTTTTCAGCACATTCAACTACAGTGCCTTGCACTAACTGTGTTAGCGATAATATTGAAATTATTGAAATTATATTGAAATTGAAGGAGTATCAGACCACTGCAAATCTACCAAGACCTGGCCTTCCCTCTAAACTTTCAGCTCATACAAGGAGAAGACTGATCAGAGATGCAGCCAAGAGGCCCATGATCACTCTGGATGAACTGCAGGGGTCTACAGCTGAGGTGGGACACTCTGTCCATACGACAACAATCAGTCGTATATTGCACAAATCTGGCCTTTATGGAAGAGTGGCAAGAAGAAAGCCATTTCTTAAAGATATCCATAAAAAGTGTTGTTTAACGTTTGCCACAAGCCACCTGGGAGACACACCAAACATGTGGAAGAAGGTGCTCTGGTCAGATGAAACCAAAATGTAACTTTTTGGCAACAATGCAAAACGTTATGTTTGGCGTAAAAGCCACACAGCTCATCACCCTGAACACACCATCCCCACTGTCAAACATGGTGGTGGCAGCATCATGGTTTGGGCCTGCTTTTCTTCAGCAGGGACAGGGAAGATGGTTAAAATTGATGGGAAGATGGATGGAGCCAAATACAGCACCATTCTGGAAGAAAACCTGATGGAGTCTGCAAAAGACCTGAGACTGGGACGGAGATTTGTCATCCAACAAGACAATGATCCAAAACATAAAGCAAAATCTACAATGGAATGGTTCAAAAATAAACATATCCAGGTGTTAGAATGGCCAAGTCAAAGTCCAGACCTGAATCCAATCGGGAATCTGTGGAAAGAACTGAAAACTGCTGTTCACAAATGCTCTCCATCCAACCTGACTGAGCTCGAGCTGTTTTGCAAGGAGGAATGGGAAAAAAAATTCAGTCTCTCGATGTGCAAAACTGATAGAGACATACCCCAAGCGACTTACAGCTGTATTAACTTAAGGGGGCTGAATAATTTTGCACGCCCAATTTTTCAGTTTTTGATTTGTTAAAAAAGTTTGAAATATCCAATAAATGTCGTTCCACTTCAGGATTGTGTCCCACTTGTTGATTCTTCACAAAAAAATACAGTTTTATAACTTTATATTTGAAGCCTGAAATGTGGCAAAAGGTCGCAAAGTTCAAGGGGGCCGAATACTTTCGCAAGGCACTGTATGTAAAGAAAAAAGTATTTAATAAGATCATTCAGATCTAGGATGTGTTATTTTAGTGTTCCCTTTATTTTTTGGAGCAGTGTATATATATTTTTATATTTAAAAAAAAAATCTCCCCAATTTCGTGGTATCCAATTGGTAGTTAGTCTTATTTCATCACTGCAACAGCCGTATGGACTCGGGAGAGGCGAAGGTCGAGAGCTGTGCGTCCTTCTTGACACACTGTCCACTTAACCCGGAAGCTAGCCGCACCAATGTGTTGGAGGAAGCACTGTGCACCTGGCGTGATACCGACATGGGTTGTGTCAGATGAAATTTCACAATTTTTCTACTTCATATTCATAATCTCCAGCACCACCCCAACACCAGCATAGGGTATATGAAAATGGCACATTTCTATGTATTGTAGTAAAGAAAATAAAGGAAGATGCGTGTTTCCAATTACATCATCAACCAGTTAGTAGGCAACGCCTACTCATAATTGGTTGAAATCACATGATGGACACCGATGTCATTGAAAACACTTTTTTTCCTCTGTTTTTTACTTCAAAACATAGAAACGCGCCATTTTCACATATGTTGATGTTTGGGTAGTAGTAGAAATGATGAATATGAAGTTGTAAATGTTTGAAATGTTCCTTTAAAACACCTCTCCATGGGCCTGTTCCGAAGGATGTAAAATTACAGAAAGAAATGTATCAAGTAGAACCGAAATGATTGTCTTCAGATAGAATAGAATCATGTCATCTCTATTCATTCTATTTCTGTCTGCAACATACAGTGTTTCACATCCCTGAATAAGTACGTACTCAAAAATGTGGAGGAAATCAATGACCTCATTTCTTTGGTAATGAATCTTAAATGGCTGAAGTAACCAGTACATCTTTTTTTAAAGTTCATCTAAATGATGTCTTTGCCTGTTCCCTACAGCTGCAGTACTGAAGTATGAGAACAACGTGATGAACATCAGGCAGTTCAACTGCTCACCCCACCCCTACTGGCTGCCCAACTTCATGGATGTCTTCACCTGGTCCCTCCCCTTTGTCGGGGAGAAAGGTGAGCGGGACACACCCACACGTTGACAACCCTGTCAAATGTGAAGTTCAAGTCATTTTAATACATTTTAGGAAAGTGTTGTTGTGGCTGTTATTAGGACTCCCATGCAGTGTGATATTTACGTGGCTATAAACATGCCTAACAACACAACAACTAGAAATAGCAATAGAGATGACCAATTATCACACCCAGTGGTATATGTGGATATAGTCATGCCTAACGTATCAGCCAAAAATATCAAATGAGATGTGTCCTTAACAATTATCACATCAAATGTCATTCAGCATAACGCCACAAGGTTGTCAAAAGGAATTTACGGTATCTTTGACTGCATGTATTTTAGTATAATGTGTCATAAGGCTGAAGGTGACATACATCCACTTTAATCTCCAGCACACCCAGTCACATGCTGCTGACATCTACTGTACTAAAGTAGCATGACAAGTTACAATTTACATTCTCTGTTTAATTTAATCAATGTGTAAACTATGAGTTATCCAAGACCCCACTCCCACTTACACAACCCTCCCCTCATCTTTCTGGTCACCACTGGAGTGTAGTTAAATGTGGAAACACCCCAAACCATTCCCCAAACACTGTAGTTGGATGTCACATTTTAGACATGGCTCACATTCTATTAGCTTGTACTAGCTCTCCCTCACACTCCCTTCCTTCCTCTCTCCCTTATGTCTTCTCTCTCTCTCTCTGTTTCTTTCTCTCTCTCCCCCCCTTCCTTTCTCTCTCTCTCTCTCTCTCTCTCTCTCTCTAGTCACTGAGATGCTGGTTAACGTGTTAAGCATCTGCTCCAATGATGAGCTGACGACAGACGAGGAGATCGATGGTAAGTCTGTGTGGTGTGCCATTGACTGGTACTATTTCCTCTCATGTTGCCACGACAGGTTAGATTAGCCCAATTCCCTTTCTCGCAGGTGCTCCCTCTCTGTTTCACTCCAAAACTGTATTCAAATGTAATTTAAGCAAAAGCTCAAAAGCAAGATCTAATGACATGACATTGCTGACTTCACTCTATATGAGTATTGGAATGATTGGAGAATGGGGAATAGAGCCCCAATGTTGAGTTGTCATAATACCCATAAAACCTAGTGGTCAAACAGGGAAATGGTTCCAATTGTTTTAAAAGTCACCTTGTCTGAGATATATTTACATGGTTATCAAAATGTCACGCCAGGATAATAAGCCTACACGGAACACAGCCCTCATGTTGTGTCTCTAAAATCCCCTATTGGAAAAATGTATGGTGGAAAAACTAAAAATGACAATGTCCCTGTTAGACCGCTATGTTGTATGGGTATTATGACTCATACTGTGTATTATGACTCATACTGTGGTAGTCTATAGGGCAAGGGAGGAAGGATGGGTCAGGCAAGGGAGGAAGGAAGGGTAGCCTAGTGGTTAGAGTGTTGGACTAGTAACTGAAAGGTTGCAAGTTCAAATCCCTGTGCTGACAAGGTAAAAATCTGCTGTTCTACCCCTGAACAGGCAGTTAACCCACTGTTCCTAGGCTGTCATTGAAAATAATATTTTTTTCTTAACTGACTTGCCTAGTTAAATAAAGGTAAAAAATAAAATAAAAAATGACTTTTGACTTTCTCTCTGTGATTGACTATACTTCCACTAGAGGGCAAAATCTACCAATGGAACATCATCAGCTCAACACATACATTTGGCATTTACTTTCTTTGGATCCACAGTAGAAACATGACAGTGCAAGATGCCTGCATGGGCACACACACACACACACACACACACACACACACACACACACACACACACACACACACACACACACACACACACACACACACACACACACACACACACACACACACACACACACACACACACACACACACACACACACACACACACACACACACACACACACACACACACACACACACACACACACACACACACACACACACACACACACACACACACACACACACACACACACACACATATACACACACACACACATATATACACACACATATATACACACACACATATACACATATACACACACACACATACATATACACACACACATATACACACACACACATATATACACACACACACACATATACACACACACACACATATACACACACACACACATATACACATATACACACACATACACATATACACACACACAAACATATACACACACATACATACATATACACACACATACATACATATACACACACACACATACATATACACACACACATACATATATACACACACACACACACCCTATGTTGGAGGATAGCTATTAGCCACTATGTAACTCAGTTGTGGTTATTATCTACTATGTGTGTTTGTTACAAAAGTCAACACATTCCACAATTCTAGACAATTGTCTTTTCATTTTTGTGAAAAGACAAACTCTACCTACCCAGGAAAACCGGGAGATCTGTGGCTAAATTGCGTGCGACTTCTGTGCTGGCCAATCAGATAGCTCAAAATCACTGCTCCTACAGAGCCTCCACGACCCTGGCTACAGCTAAGTTTGATACTAGCCGACAGAATAACTTTTAAAACCATGACCACAGAGAGACTGTCAAAGAATTACAGCAAAGAGCTGCAGTTTTTATGAGTGAGTTCATGTTTAAGTTTTTATTTTGTCACTGTCACTGTTTTTATTCAACACTATTCGAATAAAAAAACATGAGCTGGCGCACACCCATAAAAAAATATTTTAGGTGGAGGTGCTGACTAACGGCGAATTAACTATAAACTATCAAAAATAAAGAGTTGCACACTCAATATATAAACTCCCAGTAATTTATTGAGTAAATCAGCAACGTTTGGGCATCACTGTGCCTTCTTCAGGGTAATGTCATGAATGCTTGAACCAGGTTATGTAGGCAAACAGTGCAATTAGTGTAACCAATGACAATAGTGAGGGATGTGTCATAATTAATAAGTTAATTTGAATGAATTGAGGGAAACTGTTAAAAAACAATAGTTTATGGCATATTGAATATATTGGCTATTGTTATCATATGAAAACAGATTTGAATATTGTACATAATATTAGCCTCCAACATACATTATTGTTTAATTAAATTTCACATATTTAATTGTTTTCTATTTTGTTTTGTTACATGTAATCTTTTGGTTCAACCATAATGAATCATAAGCATCAACAACAGGGGGAACATGTTGGTTACGCTGATAAGCTGTAGGAAGAATATATACATTTATAAGACTTGTTCATAAAAGAGACAATTGTTCATATGAAGCGCCTGAGATCAAAGTCAATATTCAGACCACTAGGGGTCAATGTTTTAGATAGGATATCCAGTAAGCCTCCCTTAGTAGTAGGATGATCTCGATGTTCCCTCTCCTTGATAGAGCAACATGTTCAATGCCTGTGTATTTGAGGGAGGAGATTGGATGGTTAGCTTCAACATAGTGAGCTGCTACTGGATAGTCAATGTTCTTACACCTGATTGAGCTCTGCGTTGTTTTAGTTGTCTTTTCGTTTGTCCTACGTAGGCTTTCCCACATGATCAGATGATGAGATAGATTTTTCCCTTGGTCTTGCATGAGATGATAACCAAGATATCAAGATATCTCCAATATTGCGACTACGCTTATAGACCACCAGTGGGGGTTCCTTGAAGAGGTGTCTATGATTTTTTTGGTCTGATTGCAGAATATGCCAGTGCTTCTTCAGGATTGTTTTGATTTTCCCCGAACTCTTGGTGTACTTGGTGCAAAAGACGGTTGCTTTGTTTTTTTCTTTGAGTTTTTTGCAATTCCTCTCTTGGTTTTAGAGATATTTTCATCATTCCAGCATCAAGAGCTTTATACTTGTCGCCTCTCATTTAGAACTTATGTCTCTTTTTATTTATTTTTTTTGCATTGCCTTCAAGATTTGTTTAACCCTGGCTATGTGGTAGACCATTCTTGATGGGAAGGGGATGCGTACTATCCGCACATAGCAGGGTTATGAACAATTCTCTATTTTATGAACAAGTCTTATAAATGTATATATTCTTTCTACAGCTTATCAGTGTACTGGTTGAGAGAATGCCAATAGTGTACAAAGGCAAAGGGTGGCTACTTTGAAGAATCTCAAATATATTTTGATTTGTTTCACACTTTTTTGGTTACTACATGATTCCATGTGTTATTTCATAGTTTTGATGTCTTCACTATTATTCTACAATGTAGAAAATAGTTTGATTTTTTTTATTGAAAATAAATGGAATGAGTAAGTGTGTCAACTTTTGACTGGTACTGTATATTATGCCTACTGCCCTAACAATTCCTACAGAATAGTTTTTATTAGGTTAATGTGACATTGTTCAAGTCATGTTGAAAAAAAATCTGAGCGGTAGATCTCGGCTTTCTTTTTGACTGCGAAAGTGATTTTGGCTCAGAAAAGGTTGGTGACCAGTGTTGTAAAACATAATGGCATTGTCTAGGTAGAGATGGTAGAGATGGTTTGGAACAATAAACCCTAAATACTCCATCCCGTCTCTTATTTACCAAAGTCACACACGTTACCATAACTCTATAGGGAGGGGGAAGGAATGCTTAGGTCATATCCTGTTCCTGTATGGCAGGAAGTGGCGTGTTATAGAAAATGGCTTCTAACCCTTGACTCTAACACTGGTTTGCCTGGCTGCCAAAACTTCCTGCTCCGGCCAAACGCTGCACCACATCAACCTGAGTACTTCCCCGAAGATTTCAAGGACACAGACACATTCTGACCATTCTGATTGGTCCGAGAAACCGATGGGTTGGGCGAGAGCCAGAACACATGTGGGTAAAGCGGCGTTTTGAAAATGTGTCATTGGCTTTGTTACTCTGATTTGTTAGAGATAATCCAATCGCTGATGACTTTGATTTGAATAACGCCCCTCATTTTGACGTCACTACAAATGACTTGAATTACGGCAGTCTCAGACTGAAGTATGTAGTGAACATAAAGCAGTGAACATAGGTCATATCCTGTTCCTGTGTGGCAGGAAGTGGTGTGTTATAGGAGAATGATTCGAACCCTTGACCCTAACGTTGATAGCTGACAGACACTTCTTAGTCACTCACAGCCTTGGTGACTAACATCTCATCATTTCCTCATTTTCTTTCCTTCACTGTCTTTCTTCAGTAGCTTAATATTCATTGTGTTGATGTTCATATTCTTTGCGTTATTTATTTATTTGTTTCTCTTCTCTCATCTAGGTCTCTCTCTCATGTCTCTCCCCCTCGCCGATGCTGTGTCATTTCATTATTTCCGTGGTTACCGCATCTAATTTGTCTCTCTTCTTTTCTGTTTTTCAGAGTTTTGTTTTAAGCCATTGCTTTTCTTTATCCTTGATGGGTGTGTGTTTGCCTTTTCTCTCTTTCCTCTCCACCTCCTCTTCCTCCTCCTTGGCTTCCTCTGTCATTCTTCTGCCATTCACTGATCTCTCTTGTCTTTTCTGTTCTCTTCTGGGGGTGTTCTTGAGAAGGACAACTAATATATGTCCCCAAGAAAGGTACAACCCTCAGCTCTACCGCCAATATACCTTTGTGCTGGTGCTTGCTCTTGCACATGCATTTTGGGAGCCAATTAACTAACCCAAGACGTAAATGTGTTGTAACATTTATGCTCAGTTTGGTTATTGATATTTATCAGTAAAAATAGAATATATAATCAATCTATAAAAATATGAAATTTAGACATGCACCAAAATTCAATCAATTGCAGGTAAAGGTCAACTGCACTGTAGGTTCACTCAGAATGTTGACACTCTACAGTATTGGGTCACTTTTTGGATAGTCCAAATGTTGCATCTATTGATGGTCTACCGATGGTTATAATATTAACAAACTATCTGTTGATAAGCAACTGCTTGCTAGGGTTACGGTTATGGTTAGAATATGGGTTAGGGTTAAGTTTAGTGTTAGGATAAGGGTTAAGGTTAGGGTTAGTAGATAGTTAGTGTAAATGCTATTGATAGTCTGTAGAGCATCTACAGATGGACTATCCAAATAAAGTGTCACACAGTATTTTAACAGACTGGTATAGTTTTGAGTGGTGAACAGCTTGCACGGTGTGTTTGCTTCAATACTGGTAACTTAAACATAGCTTAAACATTTTCAGCGAACCTGCAGTACGGTTATCTGCACTTGAGTGAATTAGCGTTAGCCTATAGCTTCAATAGAAACAGTGCAGGGTAGTCAGTCCTCGATATGCTTCGCCTCTTTCCTGTGTAGAATTCCCAAAAGTCCAGCTAGCTGTAGCTCAATGTGAGAAGATTGGATACTCAGTACTGTCCCTGGTGGTCCGACCAAGGGAACACACTCCACTAGTTCTCTCACTGTTATGTGCATACTCATTCTTCTCTCTCCATATATTTCCAAGCACTTGTATTCATTTCCGTCTCTCACACTCCACCTCACTTCCACTTTCCAAGCTGGGTCACAAAAGTCATCCTGTCACAACATACAAGCTCCTAGACCAGGCTATATTCTAGACCAGGCTATATTATAGACCAGGCTATATTCTTCACCAGGCTATATTCTTCACCAGGCTATATTCTTCACCAGGTTATATTCTAGACCAGGTTATATTCTAGACCAGGCTATATTCTTCATCAGGCTATATTCTTCACCAGGCTATATTCTTCACCAGGCTATATTCTTCACCAGGCTATATTCTTCACCAGGCTATATTCTTCACCAGGCTATATTCTAGACCAGGCTATATTCTAGACCAGGCTATATTCTAGACCAGGCTATATTCTAGACCAGGCTAAATTCTTCACCAGGCTATATTCTTCACCAGGCTATATTCTAGACCAGGCTATATTCTTCACCAGGCTATATTCTTCACCAGGCTATATTCTTTACCAGGCTATATTCTTGACCAAGCTATATTCTTCTTCTCCAAGCAGAAATAGAAACATGGGTGATGTTCATTAGGGCACACCGTAGAAACACTTTTTGAAACAGAAAATTAAAACAAGCGTTTCTTTCAAATAGTACCTCCCCATTTATCTCTGTTGAAATGTTTTCTTCCAGTCCGTGCCAACTGAACACGACCATGTAAGATGACAGTTTTAGATTGTTTACACCTTTTACGTTCAGAACCATTATATAACACGGGCCTCACAAAGCAATGGCAGATTAAACAGTAGTCCTAGCAAATGTATGTAGATGCACTATTGTAAAGTGGCTGTTCCACTGGATGTCATAAGGTGAATGCACCAATTTGTAAGTCGCTCTGGATAAGAGCGTCTGCTAAATGACTTAAATGTAATGTAAATGTAAAGGGAATTGATAGCAGGTCATCTGCAGTGCTTTTCAATGTCTGATTAGGCCAGGCAGAGTGTTTGAGGGAGTACTTTATCGATTGGTGCCTACAGGGTCACTCTAGACAGGCTATTGGTGCTGATGCATCGAACACCAAGCTTCATCTCTTTCTCAGAATGCCTTTCATACTAAGACATAACCAGGGAATCGCAGTGGTGGAGTGAGATTCAAAGTTCGGATTGGTTTTACTTTGAACTTCAATACTACATAGTGTATTTTGATGTGATATGACACTCCTGTGCAAAAAACATTTGCTAAATGATTCAAGTGTCAAATAAATGTCAACTAAACAGTTAGGAAACGATTCCTTTGTATCAGTGGTAGTCACTCAAACATGTGCTCTACTTAGACACACAAAACACAACTTAGTGTTAAGTTTTACTAGCTCATGTCTGGTAATGAACACACCTTAAAGAAAATGCCTCACCCAGATAAGCAGACATGTTGTGTTGGTTTGAAACAGCCTGACTGTCTGACCCTGAGAACTGCCTGCGTGCGTGTGTTATAGGTGCCACAGCCTCTGCACGCAAGGAGGTCATCAGGAACAAGATCCGTGCCATTGGCAAGATGGCGAGGGTATTCTCTGTCCTAAGGTATTTATTAGGAATCATCGCTGTAAGTCTAGGTGTGCATTTCCATTATACCAATGTTTATGTATTTTATCATATGTGCCCAGTTACATGATCCTAGGCAGAAGTCAGTACATTGTACATTACAGGAATGCCGTTTTACATTTAAAAAATGTCTACATAAACAGGTCTTAATAACAACCCACTGGGCACAGACGAGTCCGTACGGGAGTTGCAGCGATGGGACAAGACTATAACTACCAATTGGGGAGCAATAGGAGCAGTAACTTTCATAAACATTGAGAAATCAGATACATTTGTTGAATCATGTGTGCTAGTATAGGGATAGGAACACAGGACATTGGTGGCACCTTAATTGGGGAGAACGGGCTCATGGTAATGGTTGGGACGGAATAGGTGGAATGGTATCAAATACCATTGTTCCATGTGTTTGATGCCATTCCATTAAATCCGTTCCAGACATTATTATAAGCCGTCCTCCCCTCAGCAGCCTCCACTGGCTAGAATAACAATGTGTGATGTTGGGAGTACGTGAGACTTGAGAAACACTATTTCACATGAACGCATCAGTTCTGCATGTTATATTTCCATCTGAACGTTGCTTAATGTGTTTTTCACGTGCAGGAATGAGCTTGCTATAAGGCCTACATGTTCTAGGGGCTATATTTCTATCTGAACTTTGTGTCATTTGTTTGTTTGTTGTCCCTGCAGGGAGGAGAGTGAAAGTGTGTTGACACTGAAGGGGCTGACCCCCACCGGCATGCTGCCCAGTGGAGTGCTGTCCGGGGGCAAGGAGAAGCTCCAGAATGGTAAACCCCACAACAAACGCCCTGGACCTCCATGTCCAGCCCACAACACCCCTCACACTGTTATATATAAGATTTTATTAGCAGTACATCTACTTTAAAGACCTGAAACTTATTGAGCCTTTTGGGTGGGGGGGGTGTCTATAATTAAACCTGCTATATTTTATATGACTTTTATGTCACAGAACACAGTTGCAGCAGTGGTAAATACTATGTAACTACCTGTGGGTCAGCGTTTCCTCAAACTCAGTTCTGGGGACCCCAAGCGGTGCACATCTTGTTATTTACCCTAGCACTAAACAGCTGATTAAATAATCAACTCATCATAAAGCTTTATTTGAATCAGCTGTGTAGTGCTAGGGCAAAAACCAAAATGTGCACCCCTTGGAGTGGCTTTAGATAATACAGATATTAAATGTTAGAAATTGACCCTCTATGTCCCCATTGTCTCTTCTAATGCTGTCTTGCTTTCCTTACCCCCCCCCCCCTCTCCACCTTTCTCTCTGCAATCTACTGGTTATATCTCAAATATTGTCTGTTTTCTTCTTTCTCGTCTCTCCCTAGAAACCACAGGTATAATCTGTTGTGCAAGTATTCTGTCAACAGTGTTTTGTGAGAATATTGTAGAATTCACCCTCCCATGTTGAATTCCAAACACTCCCAAAACCAGTCTGACGATCGATCGATCTCCTTTACGTGACAGACTAGCATTAAAATATGCTTTTCCACAGGGAAGACATTTCTTCCAAAGATGATGATGAGTCTAATTGAATAACCTACTCACTGAATCGGGCTACAACATAGCCAATTTAGAATTTCTATTTATGTTCTATAGAACAAAAACGTGGACCTTG